>NC_080689.1:86969541-87269541 GCF_030445035.2 Dasypus novemcinctus | reverse complement strand
ATACAAATACATGGTGCTGATAATAGGGTGTTTTATGGGGACATTTTTCTCCATCAACTCTACCTAATGCAAGCTTTAGACCATACTTAGTAGTAATATTTGGATGTTATTTTATCATTTATAACAAGCATTCCACAACGATGCAGGATGTTTGTGGTAGGGTAGTATTATCCAAAGGGGTGCTGATGCAAAGCCCCAGAAATATTCTGGTTTTTTAAAGGGTATTTATTTGGGGTAGAAGCTTATAGTTACAAGGCCCTAAAGAGTCCAACTCAAGGTACCCTAAGTGGTATTTTCTCACCAAATGTCTGTTACTACATGTTGAACAAGATGGCTGCTGACCTCTTCAGGGTTCAGCCTTCCTCTTTCCTCTTAAGGCTCCATGGGTCTAGCTTCTTCTGATCTTAGCGTAGGCTGCCATAAGGCTCATCTCTCTTCAGGGCTCATTTCTTTCCAGGCTCAGTTCTAGTCTCTTCACAAGGTCAGCTGTTTACTATCAGGGGAACAGCTCTTCTCTCTTCCCAGGGCCCCTGCCATGTCTATGGAGCTGTCTCTCTCCCTCTGTATATATTCTCTGTGTGCCTCCCTTTGTCTAAGAGTCTGTTCTATCAGCCCACCAAGGCAGTGGGGAACTCAACGCTGCACACCCTAATGATGTAGTCAAATCAAAGCCCTAATCTTGATTTAATCAAGTAAATGCAAAGTCTTTGAATTTAAGTCAGTCAAAGGGTATCATGCCCAGAGGAACAGGTCAGTTTACAAATGTAATCAATATCCCTTTCTGGAATTTATAAATAATATCAAACCGCCCCAGGTGTTGTATGGGGATTCTGTATGTTACACATGATTCTCTTGTAAACTCCCAACTTCTTTCAAAAAATACAAATGAGAGAAACTATATTATCAATTATTATTAACTACTTTCTATTATTGTTTTAGTATTAATCATTTGTTAAAGATGGTGATGAGCTAATAAATGTCAAGCTAAACCAATTTTTCTTCCTTGTACCTTAAATATATTTGTTTTAATGATCTGGATATCCTTTTGTTTCTGCTACTTTATCATCACAGTAAATAATGAAGCTTTTTTGTTATTGCTACTTTACATTATAATCAATAATGAAGCTGTCATTTCTCAGAGCTTACTAAAAGAGGCAGTAGAGCATTTTGATTAAGATTCCATACTCTGGAACTAAACCACATAAACTGAAATCCCACCTCTGCCACTTAATTAGTTGCATGACCTTGGGCAACATACTTAACCCTCTCATCAGTAAATTAAGACCCAATGTTATTGCCCCTTTATCTTACCCATTGGCTCTTTTGCAGTTGTTTTAGCATCTGGCCTTTATAGGCTTACTCACTCCAGAAAGGGATGCCATGGGCAAAAAGAGAGAAAAAAGACCAAAACAGTGCTTTTGAATTTCAAAAGAGGTTTTTAAAGCAAATGACAGAATAGTATTGAAAGAAAAGGGGTTTGAGTTAACATAGGCTGCTCATTTTTTGTTTTGCTTTGTTTAAAAGTACAAGCTCTAAAGGTCTCAGGGCTTAAAGAATTTTCTTCCCTTTGAAGAAGATATAGAGAATAGAAAAGAGGCAGGCTGGCACACTCCCAGACTTGATGGAGTACCCATGTTTGTTTATGTGGAGGGAGAAAGAGAGAAAGAAGACAATTTGGGCAATATGTCCTATGGACCAGCCACTTGCATCTCAGGATAAGGGCTGGTAGGAGAGTGAGAATATCCAGTTACTGAAAACTCAGAGCCCTATGCTTGTCTTAGGAGGAAGAATCATGCTTTTCTTGGCATCCAGCATGGTGTTTGAGCATCAGGAAACATGTGACTTCTGCAGTCACACAGGACCCTGTGCATGGTTTAATGCTTGTAGCCGTCTTGAGATTCTTAATACATTTTAAACAAGGGGCCTCACATTTTCATATTGAACCAGGCCCCACAAATTACGTATATGATCCTGTCTATGCAAAGGGGCCTGAAACAATTCTGAGTACCCAGCATATAATAGGAGACTAAAATATTATGATGATTTCCTCTACCCGGCAATGAGGGGAGTGAAGGGGTTGAGAGACATCTGACAGACCTGATGAATCTTTACACTGGGGACAAGTATGCAGAACTGGCCTACACAGACTGAAAAGTAAAGATCAAGGGAAACAGGTAGATGCTCCAGCCTGATGCTTTGATATCCTGTAAGTCTCCTGGAACTCCTGGCCCCCGGGGAAACACAGAAGGAGACCTGCAGTAGCCTGAGACTGTGTTTCCCATATGCCACCAAATGGGGGCTCAAAATAGAAAGAGAAATATTTTTAAAATGAAATATTTGCATGCATGAGGTATGAGCTGCGGTTTTACCCTACAAATCCATAAATAAAAGTTTGACTTATTTTTTAAAAGGCAGAAGTGATAAGAATTCATCAGTGAACAATAGCATGTATTTTCCTACCCTTTGTAAATTGACTATTTCATGTTGCTTTGGAATGTCTTTAATGACAAAGCCAAGGACTGCTTCCTTTTATTCTCCTGCTCCTCCATTTTGCTTTTTCCACTCCTGAACAGCTCACTCTATACTAGTTGAAAACTGCCTCCACAATACTCTAATCCCTTGCCCAAGATAAACAAAGCACCATTAGTAATCCAGGAGAAACAGCCCCAAGCTACTGACTGTTATTCTCTGTCCTCCTAGTTCCCTGAGGGCCTGTTGGAGGAGCTTCTGAATGCCAGAGCAGTAGAGTAAGCTCCATCTGATTCCAAGGTGAGGTCACCTTTCTTTGTCTGAGATCAAACTGTTGCTTTCTTGGTTTCCTTCTTTTTTAATCCAGTTGGGATAATCTGACCATGTACGTTATAGGTGATATGCACAAAACTATTGGGCAATGTCTTCAATGGGAGTCTATTACTAGCTGATTCCTGTCTCAAGAGTAAAATCACAAAGGCAGCATCAACTTATAAACTATATGGTATTAGGCCCACCCTAAGGAGCAATATTTTTTACCTTGGATTAAGAATTTTCTAACTGGCAACCAAATTGGATTTGAGAGTTGCATCAATGAGGAAAAACTCATTTCTTTTCCACAGGTGTCCCCTCACCGGTTTTGGCTTTCCTTTGTTTGACCATTCTTTCCTCTCTGGTATTCTAAAGTCACCAAGAGGACAAAATCCTTCTGTTAGCATTACATAATAATTTATAATTCTTACAGTGTTTTCTTTTCTGTAATTGCAGCTGGCCTGAAAAGAAAGTGTCAATGGTAGGTGGGCTGAGGAAAAAAATCTACATGACAAGAAATGTGGGTCTTTCTTGCTGGCTTCAGTCAAGAGCCCCCTGACTAAAACTCCCAGGTAGGAACAAGGATTTGGGTATGGGGAAGCAAATGGATATTTCAGGTAAGAACTAGCGTGATGTTTCTTGAATAGTTGGATTCTGTTTAGATGGCATGGGTTTGTGTTCATGTGAGTGTTGTGTGTGTATGTGCTGTGATTCTCAGTGTAATGAATGTGATTGCCAATGTGCATGTGTGAGATCCTATGTCTGCTGTGTGCCTTCCTAGATTTCTCTCCTATAACCAGCACAATTACCTGTGCAATTCCATAATAATTTCCTCAAGGACATATACGTATGTCCATATTTTCAAATTATATACTTCAAATAATATAGTTCATTGTAAGTCAAGTATGCCTCAATAAACCTGGAAAATATCCCATAACAACCCAGGAAAATGTTCAAAGGACTCCAAGTGAAAATACTGTGTTACAAAATCCCTGTCATTAGGATTTAATGGGAAGAATTCATTTAATAGTGAATAGTATAGCCTGTGTAGAGCACTCTCCTTGCCCCTAATGGCACTTTCATTGACGATGATAAAAGAAAAGCAGCCATATCTGTTGTTTTTAACATAGGAGAAAAGAGAGGCTTAGAAGCTGAATTAATTTTGCAGAAATGCAAAGTACCAAACAGTAAACTAGGCACTGAGGTATTAGGTGGTTTGATACCAAAGCACAATCTCATCATGCCTCTTCTGCCTGGCAATCTCTAATCTTCTACGATGAATCTGGCAACATTTGTCATATTTAATTCTTGTTACTGAGCACCACACCACCAGGGCATCTGCAGCACAAGTACATGTCATCCATTTGTCCAAAGCCCAATTGCCATGTGTGTTAGTAACTATGATATAGACAATGCAGAGTGAACATGCTCATCCTCACAAAACATCTCCTGGGAGGCTGCTCAGAGTCTGCCGCTGAACTCATCTAACCCACTGGACTCTTCTAACATAGACCACATCCACAGTAGTCCAACTTTCAGGGTGATAAACTTGGAGGCTTGTGCAGTAACAGTCCAGCAAAATGGGAGAGTGAGAGGCTGAGAAAGAATTCCATCCCCACTTCTCTTTCATTTGCATACTGTTTCCAATGTCCTGTTGAAGGTCTCTTGACTCCACAGAGCTCAGGGAAGGTCTGAGAACCCAGGGTAAAGAGTTGAGGTGATCTTGGGTGGCCAGCCTGGTCTCAACTGGAAAAGGAAGGGTCTAGTGTGCCATTCTCTCAATTAAATTTCTTGGTGATATCTGTGTTCCTAAACAATACCTCCAATTGGCTTGTGGATTGGAGGTATGGCTCTACCAGCAGTGATGACGGTAACAGTCCAAGTCGGTAACAATGTTCAAGGAAGTACCCAATGGGAGAGAGTTCCTGGGAGCAGTTGCATTATCCCTTCTGCATTGGAGATGGAGGAGAGGGGTGTGAAATCAGAAAGTAAAGGAAATATTTAGAGATCTGCTTTGTTCTTTTCATATTTCAGTAAGATCATAGTAAGAGATACTATAATGTCATGGTCAGGAAGACATGGACAAAGCGATTGCCTTCTTAGAGGGAAAAGGTGGACAGTCTTCCCTACATTTAGAGTATGTGAGGACTGGAAAACGGATTGTGGAGATCTTAGAACAAACTTAGATGGTAAAGGTGAAGCAATCGAGGCCCAAGGAATGCAATGTTGTCATAAGGACAAAATTATGTGCTGGGATAAGGTCATAACCAGGTGAGAACAACAATGGTTCAAGCTCTCCCCTCAACCCTAACATTTTCCTTTTCTTTTACAAGGATGCCCCATCATGCTTTCTGCCATGGTACATTCAGAAGCATTCTTCATCAAGTCAGATGATTCAGACACGGGGATGACGATCTGCATGTAATTCATGTCTTCTGTCTTTTTTCATCTATTCCTGTTCATAAACTTCTCTTTGTACCTCCCCCATCTTCTCCTCTTTTTATGATACTCATCTTGAAGGATTTGATCTCATCTAGGAAGTTGAGGCCATGGGTTCGAGAAGGTTTATAACAACTTTCTACATCCTTCTCAACTGCTTTTTTAGCATTTCCATCATTTCCAAACCTACTATGCAGCATGCACAATCTCAAGTAAACCAGAATGTAACAGGGCGGGAGCTGGGCTGGGAGTCAGGTGCCTTGGGCCACTCTTTTGGAGGGCACTTGTGAACTTGGTTCTGGGCTGGACTCTCCCCTCACAGGTATGTTCCTGCAAATGGTATCTCTGGACAAACAAGTTTTTTCTGTTCCTTACAAGCTTAGTACACTGTTTGAGGTGAAGGAGGAGTCTCTTTTCATAATTTCTCTTTTCCTGGAATACCCAGAAGCCACCGAAGAAATGAAGAGGAAAAGGAAATGTGAATGTGGAGTGAATAGGATGAAAAGGGGAAGGGAATTAAGTTACACACATTACATCTCTTTCCTAACTTTCTCTTTGGCACTTCAGGAAAATCAGTAAAACTAAGGAGAACATTGGCGTTGCCACAAATGAGGGTGAACATGGAGGTGGAGACAAGAACTGGCTGGTCAAAAATAAGCACAGGCAAGTAGAGTATATCCTCACAACCTCTTCTCAGGGAACAAAACCTCATTCTATACAAGCCACAGCCTCCAAAGGCTCTTAATTTGCAGGAGAGGGCACTAGCCCCTTTTAAGCCTTATGTGCACTCACACTGCATTCTTTGTGAAGATCGACCCTGGATTAGTTCAACACCTCAGCCCTGCTGAAGTGAAGTTTGCACTCATAATCCACTTACAGTCAACAAAAGCCTCTCCTGTTTATTAATGAGTGTGGTGAACAGGGTGGAGTGAACCTAAATGCCACTAACTCAGGTCTCTGGCAAAAGGGTATATTAGGCTGTCTTAGTTTGCCAGGGCTGCTTTAATCAATACTGGTAACCAGCTGGCTCAAACAGAGGAATTGATTGTCTCACAGTTTGGGAGATTAGAAGTCCAAAATCATGGTTTAGGCTGCACTGTGCTTTCTCTGAAGGTGGTGGCAGCTTGCCAGCAATCCATAACTGAACCTATGCCTCCATTTCTTGGCCCTCTGACTCCTATCTCCTGTGCCTGAATGTGCCTAATTTTCTTCTGATAAGGTCTCCAGTCATATTAGATTAAGGCCCCCTGATTAAAGTTGGACTAACATTCATTAGTATGCTCTTAGAAATGAGTTCACATTTGTAAGAGCGGAGGTTAGGACAAAAACATGACTTTATGGGCGGACCTGATTCAATCCATAATAAGGACAATGGCACTCTGGGGTCCCTTGCAGGCAGGTAGGGTAGGTATTCTGGGCCAGTTTCCATCTTAGGGGGAAATTTAAGTCCTGACTGGCAGTTGCCCAAGCCCTGAGGGTTCTCAGCCTCTGCTGGGTCCTGTTCAGATCCCTGGGTCAGCTCATGCCACCTTTCCTCAAGCTGTGGTTCTTGAGAAGTTTTTTAGGTATGTATAATTCATACAAACCTGAAAGAATGGTCAATGAAGAGCTCACTTGGGATGAATGAAATGGGTAGAATTGCAAGTTACTTATGTTCCTTTTATTTATTTTTTACTTTCATAATTAATTAAAGATAAACATAATACTTATAGCATCTTGTTAAAAGGAGTGTCTTCTGTAATGTTTTCATGTTGGAATATACTAATGTAAGAAAACTTATGATTTTAGTACTAGAGCCTAACTGTTTTTTAACCAAAAAGCACACGTAAGTTTTGGTGTGTTTTAAAATGAAACTAGTTTTTAGAGAGAAAAAGGAACCTGTCCAATAGTAATGTGAAGATGCAGTCATGACTTGGACTGTGTAGGGGACAGGGGTTGGGGAAGCAGGGTTATCACTTCCATACCTATCCTTCCGATGTCCTGCTTCTCACCTGGTCAGATATATAAGACTCTGCCTTTTCTTCCTGGAGCCCTACACTCAAACTTACTCTTCAGGGAAGAGTCACTTCAAGGGCACCCATCAAAGCAAACAGAGTAAATCCCTTCAGTTGGACATTTACAGACACTGTGCCACAGACGATACCTTAAGCCGAGAGCAGCAATAGGATTTCAGTGCCATTTGGATCTGGTTCCTAGGTATCGGTGGCCAACTTTGCTTCTCCAGGGTCTATTGTACCTTCTGAGTCCTGCAACATTCACCAGCAAAACCCCTCCTCCATCTGTCTCTGTGTACCCGGTGAGTCTATATCCTGTGCTTTTATTGCAGATTCCACCATTGACAGCTACAAAGGCCTTAAGCTGGAGGCCCCAGCCTGAGCTTAGAAGAGCTGTAGATCATATGGTGTTTAGAGATGCCTCTGTGCTTATTCTCTTCTACCCATACCCAAATAAATTTTGGTAGAATTTAGTTAGATAAATTTAGATTGAGTTTTAGAGAAACATTTTACATTTAATGTTAGATATTACTATATTAATCAATATTTTCTCCTACTACTTGTGTTTCTTAATTTATCAAAAAAAAATAAACATGTATTTAGATCAGCATGTTAAACAAAGTTAGAGCCAAATTAATTATAAAATTTGGTCTCCCTCCTGGCTCCCACCAAGGTCACTACTCTCTCATAGAATCCTCAATGTTTGATAGTTGAACAAGTAACTGAAAATTTAGTGCTTAACTTCTGTCCTCAGGACAATGTCTTCCAGATGTTTCATTTGCTGAAATCTGTTTACTCACCTGGAAGGGATTATGGCAATAACATCACCCTTGGCCTAGCAGGATACCTTCGAATTCACTGTCGTTTTTACTTTCTTTTCAGTCTTCTGGGGATAAAACCATGAGTCACATTTTCTTCCACAAAGACATTACCCCATTTTCACATAACACAAAATATTGTTCTCAAAAATGTTGAAGAGATTCTAATATTCTTTCCATAATGCCGCATGCTTTCCTCTAATAAATGGTTTTGTTTTCTTTAAACCACAGTAATTTCACTAAAATTTGTCTTATCTTTAGACCTTCTGTATCAATGCTCAGTGTGTAATTTTATTATGGAGCTTCAAAGAAGTCTTTCTAGAAAAAATGGAGTCATAATTTTTAATAATTGCTGCAAGTATTTGCTTTTAGTCTCTCATTCAAACACTGCAGTATTCATATATTGGCCTTTCTATGCTGATCTTAAACTTTTGACATTTTTTTCTCAAATCTTTTACATTATATTAAATTTCTTTTAAGCAATTTCTTCTTTTTAACTTCTCTTTCTATTTAGGTATTACCTTTTCACTGTTTCTTCTAGTTTATATGTAAATCATGAAATGATTTTTTCCCCATTTTTTTCTTATTCTTCCCTGATTTCTGTCCCCTCATTTTTGAGGGTTTTTTTTCCCTATCTCATTGATGATGTTCTCTCATATACTGTTTCCTTTCATCAATGCTTTTACCTTCTTTTTGAGATAGTACATTTCACTACATAATGTACATCAAAAAGAAGAGCCTTACTTTGCACTTATACCTGTACTGGAAATAATATCAATATTTTTTCTGTTGGTATTTCATATGATTTTTTAAAAATTTGTAGATAGAAACAAGATTCAAAATAGCTTTCCCAACAACACAGATCTGTCTCTGTCCAAATTTTCTTTGAAATTACAAATATATATAACAGCTTTCTTCCCGATATTTCTGGGTTCTGTACTTCTACCACTCTTAAATATGGGTCTTCACTATCATTACCTCTATTGTACCTGTTATTGTCTATTTGTTTCTGCATCTGACTAGTGAATACCTCCTTTGAATGTATGCTCTTGTCTTGATGTGGAACAGCCAAAACCACTTTGCCAAAATCTAGTCATTCCCTGAAAGATAAAGGTCTATATATTTCCAGAACCAACTATCTTTAAGGGTATTTTTTATTGTATGTCTTGAAATGTATTTCATTTCTGAATCACTTTGTTCATATATATTTATATGCACTTTATTTCCACAATTATTAGATTTTGGTTTCTTATACTTATTTTATATTGAATTTTCTTTGTTCTGTATACATTATAGTTGAGTCATAAATTTCAGTATTATTTTTATTTAGTTTTAAATTAATTTATTTTCAAACGTATTTGGCTTTAGCAATGGTGATTCATTTTTAAATAACATTTTAATTTCTATTGTTTTGATTCCTAATCACATAAGAAAAATGGTATGTATATCTGGACTACATATATAGCACCAAGTAGCTTTATTACTATCCTCAGGCACATACACCAACAACCCCCAAAGCAATCTATATATTTTCCATGGTCCCCAAGGATTGTCCTTAATACCTGTCCTTGCTACATTAAAAGCACTATTTTAGAAATAACCTCTACAAATAAAAAACATCATTTAAAATGGTTTACAGAATATTAAAATTTAGGACCACATAAAAATGTTTCAGCTATATCATATCATGATCTCATTATGAACACCTGAATACATACACATTAACAAGAGAGATGCCATTTAAATGATTAGAATGTTGGCCTCCTAAAATTAGCTAAAATTCCAGGACTTCAGAAATGCACTCCCAGACTTCCTGTACCCTGGGGGTGTTCTACTGCTCAGTGAGTGGATGGTCATTGGTGGAAGTCATTTAACTCCATTAGCAGCTGCATGCCATCTACATAAATTGTAGCAACCTGTCTTTCCCTGAGATCAGGAACAAGATAAGGTAGTGAACTTTCATCACTGCTAATCATCATTGTACTGAAGCTTGATAGAGCAATCAGGCAAGAAAAAGAAATGAAAGGCATCCAAAAGGAAAGGAAGAAGTAAAGCTATTTCTATAAACACAGATGGCCTAATCTTTTACAAACAAAATCCCAAAGAATCCACAAGAATAGTAATGGCACTAATAAAGGCATTCAGCAAAATTGAAAGATACAAGATACACAATGCAAAGTCATTTTTGTTTCTATAATCCAGCATAGAACAATCTTAAATGGAACTTTTTAAAACTTCCAATCAAATAGCCTCTAACGAATAAAATATCTAAAAATTTAACAAAAGGTGAAGCATTTATATACTGAAATTAGAAAACACTGCTGAGTGACACTGAAAACCTAATCAAATAGCAAGATGTCCATTGTTCATCCACTAACTATTGTTCTGATGTCAATACTACGCAAAGGAAACTACAGATTAAATTCAAAATCAAAATTGAGTAGACTTTTTTTTTACAGAAATGGAAAAGCTGGTCCTCAAATTCCCATGGAATCATTAAGTGGCTAAGCTAGCCAAGACAGTCTTGAAATAGTTTCACAATGTAAACACGCTTATCAAAATATCACTCAAATTTACCCTATGTAATATACAAAAAACTAGGAAAACCTCATCTATTCTTAAGCGAAAACTCAATCAGTAGACACTGTTCTAAATTAACCACAGAAGGGTTTATCAGACAAAATGGTTGTTCTGTCTATGCTCAATGAGATTAAGGTACATTCTCTTTAATTATTTTGTCCTTTTTGTTTTTAAAGATGCATAGATCAGACAAAGTGTTACATTAAAAAATGTAAGAGGCTCCCAAATACACTATTCCCCATCACCCCTACTCCTCCCACATCAACAACCTCTTTCATCAGCATGGAACATTCACTGCATTTGCTGTAAACATTTTGGAGCACTGCTAGGCCACAAGGGCTGCAGTTTACACTGTACAGCCTACACTCTCCCCCAGTCCATCCAGTGGGCCATGGCAGGACATACAATGTCCTCCATCTGTCCCCATAATACCATTCAGGTATTATGAATGAAATCCGAAAAATATCTGCATATCACAACTCTTCTTCCATCTCCCTGCCCTCAGCAACCCCTGTTGCCACTGTATTGACATAAAGGATACAATTTCTTCCAATGCTAGAATCACAATAGTTCTAAAGTAGAATACCAGCAAATCCACTCCATTCCATACTCTCTTCCTCCATCTTGTTGGCCCCGGGATGGCAAATGTCCACTCCAAGTATAAACTGAGAGGGGGCTTACAGCCCACATGGCTGATGGACTGTATTATCCCATTTGCAGTTGTAGACTCTCTTGGTACCCTGGTGTGGTGGTTGGCTAGCTTCACCTCCCTTTTAGCTGACCTGGGTAAGTCCAATGAACAGGAAAGTAGGTATTGCTACTCTGCTGAGGCTCAGGGCCCAGCTGGCACATGGTCCAGAGACCCAAGCCTCCTGAGCACACAACAACCCCAGCCCCAACCACAGGTTCAGTGAAATTGACAGAAAAGGCGTGTGTAGAGAGGTCACATCTCCATCCAACTCCATCAAAGGGCATTCTCTCTCATTGAGTGGAAAGATAGGAGTTCTCAGCAGAGAAAAAGAAACAAAGAAAAGATGTAAATGACAACTTTTGATCTAAACATAAAGTTATAGAAAATTTTAAAAAATTCATTGAGCAATCCCAATTAGAGAAGACAAGTAAGGGATGAATGAATTGGTGAGATGGAATTTAGATGAGTAGAAATTATATAATCTGAGAAAAGAGAGCGAGTGAGAAAGAGAGAATTGATCCAAAACTTGAGCCTCATGATCTGTGGGACAATACTAAAAGTTTTAATATTCATTTGAAAGACTGGGTTGAGCAGAAAGAGGCTGGTGCCAATAAAAAGGTAAGGGAAGAAATGACTGAACACTACTCTATGAAAGAGAGATCCAAGGGGCTCAAAATCGCACCCTGATACATCATAATCAAACTGCTGAAAACTAAAGATGAAGAAAAACATCTTGAAAGGAGTCAGAAAATTTGACAATTTATTTGTAGAAGAATAACAATTTGAAGGCCTTTGATTTCTCTTCAGAAAATATAGAGGCCTCAAGAGAGTGAAAAAACATCATTAAAGGGCTAAAAGAAAAAACCCTCAACCAGGAATACTGCAGTCATCAAAAGTTGCTTAAGGTTTAAAGGCAAAATAAAGACAGAAGGAGAGGATGGAAAAACAAGTGAATTCATCACCTGATGACTTGCTCTGCAAAGATGGGAAAGGAACTTCAGGCTAAATGGAAATAATTCAAGGAGGAAGCTTTCAACTTCAGGAATAAAAGATGTGGATCAGGAATGGTGAGTATCTGGGGAGAAAGAATAACTTTTTTCCAACTGTTAAATTGTTAAATATATGAATGAATTTTGAAAAATTATAAAAATACAAAATGTTTGCAGAAGTTATACCCTAGACTGGGAACTCAGAAGACCACTTCAGCAAAGAGGGGATTAAATGATTCCTATGGCTGTAAGGTGTCCACATTTTAGTTGGGTGGGTAAAACATTAATTCTTTTAGACTGTGATACCTGTATTATTCTCAGAGCAACCACTAAAAAAGAATTCCAAAGGAATTCCAGAAAAATTGTTTAACCCAAATGGTCCTTTTTCTAAGAGATAGGAATAAAGTAGCTAAAACATCAGTATACAAGTTATTAAATGAAAAATAACTCTCTTGGACAAATACCTACAAGCAGGATTGCTGGGTCCGATGGTAACTCCATTTCTCCTAGCCTGTCCTTCCCCCCACCATAGTCACCTCCACCACAACAGGACTGATGCCTTCTGCTCTTTAGATCTGAGTGGCTCTCCCCAGTCCCCCAGGGGATAAGGTGGGGGATTCACAGGCCCTAACCGCAAAGATGCCACATTCAGCAGGCTCCAAAGCATCTGAGCCCAATGGTTCACCTGTTTCTGCTGTCAGCTCGAGGGCACCCTGTCCCATGTGGATGCTAACTTTGCTGATGCCAGAGTAGAGGATGGTGGCTATGTCCCCCAATGGGTCCTGTCTCCCTTGTGACAAACTCCATCTTCCAGCATCAGAAAGTCCAGACTTGCCAGAGGAGCCAGGGGGCTGAGCCACAGCTTTTGATGTGCCTGCATCCTGCACATATTTGGCTAAGGAGCAGCTAAGGAGCAGTCAGAAGTCGGAGACAGGTTCCTATGGCACTGGGAGTGCATATATTCTGGGGGTCAGTGGATGGTTCTCTTCCTTCCTCCCCAGGCCTGGGTTCTGATGAGAAACCTCCATTCTCAAAGCTCAGAAAGCACCTCCCTCCAGAACTTCCAGACCACTCCTGTGACCTCATGCACCAAAGCAAGCACCTTCACAAGCTCATACACCTGTTTCCCACTGCTGCAGAGGGAGTGGTGTTCAGCCCCAGCCCCCTCCAGGCTGCCCCAGAGGTCCACAAGGAAGGTAAGTCAGAATGGCCATTGGTCTAGTTTGTCAGCTTTTGTGGTACCCCAGAGGAAGATCCAGAGAGAAAGGGGTTTCGATGTGATCTCTGGGGTAAAATAGATTCAAGGAATTCAAGGAATTGCTTAATCAAATCCAGTCACCATAAAGGCGACATTCCTCTGCTGCCAAAGAAGCAAGGGAACCCTCTGATGTTTCACCCTCAGGCAATGAAGTCACTATTCTGATTCTAGACTTGGAAAAGAAAGCAGCACTTCACAGTCAACAATGCATTGGGGGTGGAGGAAGACTGAGTCCAGCTTAGACAGGCAACACCATGCAAACTTCCAGTCTAACTGCCTTGTAGTTAATCCTGTATCTATTTATGGAATCAACATCATGAATTCACACCAAAGTATCCACTTCGTCCACCAGCCCACTTCAAGAGGGTTCACTGCAAATCTTGCGTTTTCACATCTGTAACTCTATCTTTTGAATACTCAGAAGGTAGTTGGGGTGAGATACAAAAAAGAACTGGATGGTCAGTTGAATCCCAAGGCTGTGGTGAGTTTACTGAATAGAACTGGTCATCTTTTGCATTTTATGTAGTGGGCTCTTGATGTGTTCCTTTCTGAAAGCTCACTATTGTCCTCATTGTCTACATATCTGCTGTTGTCATTGCTCCTAAAAAGAGATAAAGCCTTGTGAAAACTCATGGTGGAAGCATCATTCTCTCTTGTGAGACTGGGTTGGGTTAATTGATACAATATGAAGAGGGCTTTGGTTGAGATCTGGCTGACCTAGATATGTAAGAATTTCTGGGGTCCTCTGAGGGATACTGGCCTTCATGGAGTATGGGGGTGAAAACCCCCTCTTCATGGACGGCCATCTTTCTTCTCTAAGTCTAGTGGGGACTCTTGATGCAGGAACATGAAGCATTTCTGAGAACAGGGCTGTGTGTTTGTTCTCCCTTGGGGATTTGAGATTACTCTCAGCAGGACTGGGTTCTCTAAGGATGTGGACATCTCAAAGTACAAATGATTCACCATGTCCCCTCTTTGTAAACCATAAATCATAATTTCTGCAGTGAGTTCAGAATAAGCAGGAGTATGAAAATGCATTCAACATCACTAGTAATCAGTAAAATACATATTAGAACCACAAAGTCTAACACCCATATCTTCCAGAAAGGGTACTCTTAGGATGTGAAAGACTTCAGCAGGAAAGGTACGGACCCCACACTAAGAGAGTTGTTCAAATATTTAGTCAGGGAGATAATTGGGAACAGGGAGACTTCATTCATTAACTCACCAAACCTCAGTCAGGTGGGTGACTTTGCCAGTTGATGAGCATTAACTGTTCTTCCAGGGTAGTTCAGTTAAAGGTGAAGCTAATTCTTTGCATAGCTGTTATCTGGCAGTTGGTCTGGAATGTCTTAGGTTCTGAGCCAGTAGAGGAGCCAAGCAGACCACTGGTCACTTGGGATGGTAGTCCAACCCACAGGAAGACTCACATGAGGCAGAAGGTATTGTGAAGATGCTGGGGGAAGTTGGCCAAAAATTTGGACATCCTTGATACTTCAGAAGGCCTTTATGTGGGGGAAACTACCTCATATTTTGCATCAAGGATGGAAATGTAGAGACAGGAGGCTGGGTCAGGATAGGTACTCTTCTTGTGGGTGAGCCACCTCCTCCAGGGCATCAGTTCTTCCCCTCAGGAACTTTGGGGCAAGAGGATTTTTCAAAGGAACTGTTTCAGTACACCATGGTTGACATGTCACATAACACATATTTGTTGGCTTAAAGGAGTTTATTGTCTCACAGTTTTGGAGGCAGTGATGCCAAGATTAGACTCAGTAAGGTCTGTGCCCTCAGTGCTTGCTTCTGTCTTTCCTCCCCACGATCCAGGGCAACACTGGGGTTATGGAGGTGAGGATTTCTGCCCACCCCCCCTTCCCCAGAATAGTCACACTAATATACAGACTCAGGCTCCAGGGTAGGTCACCGTCTAGAATGCCTCTCCTTTACTTCCTTTCCCTGACGACTTGGGGCCATCTGGCTCTCTAGCAGGCCTGTTTTCAACTGTTTCAAGGTTTGGTTTGGGTTTCTAACCCCATTATTTGTAGTGCCCTCCTAAGGGGTTGGTAATAAACTTTCCTGAAAACAGTAACAACAACAACAAAAGACACCTTGGCTGCCTTTAATTCACAACTGTTGTGAAGTAGTTTCTAATATTCCACGCTCTGGTCTTCCAGACAGATATTTTAGTATTTCACACTCAGTTTGGGCCTAGTCCTTTGGCAGAAGTTTTTAGCACAACATAAGAACAGTGTGCCAACTGCACTATTATTGTGCCCCCAGTTTAACCAGTCTGCCTTTGGTGTCCATAAATATCTGTCTGGGAGGGTAGAAAAAGGTCATAACTCCACTGTGGGTATTGCTCTTGGAATTTAGGATGACTTTTGTCTCACAATAGTTATACATTACAGTTATGAATTACCATATGAAGAAAAGTAACTGAGCAAACAGGTGAATAATAAGAAAAAGAACACTAGATATATCAATAAATTAATATGGATTGTGTCTCTAATTTGAGCCAGGACCATTACTTAATTCTGAGGGCAGCCGATTAGGCCAGTGGTACTAGCTCAGTATTTCAGATCTGGAAATGAGACACAGACAATTGAGTAAATTTCCCAGCTGACATGAAGCAGAGTCAGGAATCAGCCCTGAACATGTAATTCCAATATCCATGTTCCCAATCACATTCATCTTCTGGCCTTGAACATAACAGCTGCTGTCAAAAACATGCTGGGTAAGGCATTAGAAAAGCAATTCAAGGCAAGTGTTCAGAAGAACATTCGACCTTTTGACTTTCACAGGTGTCATTAGCACTCAAAATAGTTATTTCTCTATGCAACTTAAACATACTATTTGAGAAACTTCAGATGGCATAGCAAAGAGAATCAAAATCACAAGCTCACCACTGAAAAAATACCAATGCTAATTTTTTTTTTTTTTTAACGTACTGGGGTTGGGGATTAAACCTGAGACCTCATATGTGGAAAGCTAGTGCTTAACCACTGAACCACATCGGTTCCCCTGAGTTGGTTTCTTTTGTTTGATTGTTGGTTGGTTGGTTTTTGTTTTGTTTTGTTTTGTTTTTTTCCAGAGGCACCGGGAACCAAATCTAGGACCTCCCATGTGGGAAGCAGGTGTTCAACTGCTTGAGCCACATCCATACTCCAATGCTAATATTTGAAAGTATTTCTTCTCTGGTCTTTGACCACTAAAACATACACACACACACAAGATAAAGAAGTCAGTTAACTATCTAACCTGAAGGACAATACAGAATACTGAATACCCCAAATACACTACAACTACAAACAACTTCTCAAGTCTTCTTTAAAGCCCCTTGCCTGGAAATACAAAGATGGGACATGATTTGGATTGCTACCTGAATCTGTGCTCCCCTAATTGCAACCCTAAGACCCTAAATAAGTGCCTTTGTTGCCTTGCAACTTAGTTTATTTCTCAGTTGACATTACATAGTGTTAGAAACAGGATTCTAAGTACCTACCAACCTGACTCTGGAGCTACTGTTGGATTTGAGCATGGTAAAGGCAAAAGCCCCTTCAGCTCTGTCATCTCCCCAAAAGCCCTGAGTTCCTGTGTGTGAGTCCTCTTGGTTCTGAACATGCCTCTTTTTGGTTGAGGTTCTAGACCTTTTAGGGGTGACTTTTGAACTTTGGCATTTTGACATAACAGCAGTCCTGTTTGTTTACTTGAACATTTTTCTTCTGGTTTGGCTGTGATAGAAGGCCTTTCTGTTGGCCTTTTTTTTTTATATATATATATATATATATATATAGGGAGAACTTATTTGTTTGGCAATTACTTGAATGGGACTTTTAAAATTCAACTTTGATAATGAGCTCTTTTAAGTGGGGGATGCCTCCCTAACAATCAATTTGGCTTTTGTGAGCAAGCAAATTATTTTTGGTCAGCACAGGATGGGCACTTAAACACTATTTGAATGTGTACCACCTTTTAAAGAGAGGCCTTGGCCTGATGGAGGAACCACCTAGTGACAGGGCAGATGAGGAGACCCCATCTAATTCTAAGGTAAGGTTGCCTTTCTTTGTCTGAGAAAATTGTCACTTTACTTATTCCTTTCATTTTCAATTGAGTTCAGATATGAAAATTCTGACCGTGTACATTATAGATGACATATACAATTTCCTTACTTAAGGAGTATTCTATTACTGTGTCAAGTTGTTATTTACAAATAGCAAGAGCAGGGAATCAAGTATATGAGCTTTTTAATTGGCAGCAGTTTTTCCTTCTAAGAGTAAGAATTTTTTGTGCCAACCAAAATAGACATGAGAGATGCATTAGCTAGGAAAAGTTTGTATCTTTCCATGTGTGTCTACTACAATTACTTATGGGACCTTTCACTCAACCACTGTTTCCCATCTGTACCAAAAGTGCAAAAGATCTGTGTCAACACTACACAGCATGATCTGATCCTGAGTTTTCTTTTATATAATTACAGGTGGCCTCAGGTACAAGAGAAAATGGTATGCATTTTTGAACTTTAGAAAAAATCTAGATAATTAAAAAACCAGGGTGGAGCTGATGTAGCCCAGTGGTTGAACACCTTCTTTCCATGTATGAGGTTCTGGGTTCAATTCCCAGGGACCGTGCGCTTGCTTTACTCTGAAGAACCACCCTGATTCCAGCTTCCAGGTGAGAATGAGAAATGGGGATGTGATTATTTTCTGGGTTAAGTGATGGCCATCTGTGTTCCCTTTAGGTGGTGAGGGTTTGTGTACCAGGGCTGGAGATATCTATGTTAGAGTCTTTGAGATGAGATTGTGAAGGTGAGGGTGGAGAAGCTATTTCCCATCTGTATAGCACAATTGCCAGTGTCAACTTCTCAAAAAAACCACTACTACACCCTTTACATATATTTACTCATTCAACCTTCAACACAACCATACTATGACTGTTTATTCCCACTCTTCTGAAGAAGAACAGAGGTGCAGAGACAATTAGCCTACAATTTCAAACAGGAGTGTCCCTGATCCTGATGCTATAGCCATAATCTAGCCCCATCACTTGGCCATGCGATGATTCTACACCATGCCAGCAAGGGAAATGACTGCAGACTGTGAATTGACATAGGGTGAAATGCACATAGAAAGTCCACATGTCTTTTCAGCTCAGATTCTGAATGACTGCAAGCACAATCTGGTTTACCTAAGTCAGTCCTCCACACTACAGCCCAAACAGATAGGAAGTGGGAGATGTTAGCATATTTCATAACATCAGCATCTTGAGTCCTAGAAATGCTCAGCACTGTTTGCTGCACGCCTTAGGGACAGTGACCAATAAGAACTCAAGTTACCATTTGGCTATTGATCTGGTGTATATCATCCTTGCTGCAACTTTTATAACTGCATTAGAGCCTTAGCACTCAACTCATGTCTCCCCTTAATAATGAGCTATCAAATTGGTGCCTGGATAGTATAAAGATGGACATCCATCACATTCAATGAAGAAGCATTCAAGGTATAGAAAAGGAAGACTGGAAAGAAAAATACTACATGATTTATAGTGGTCAATTTTTAAGTGGCAGTATTTAAATATCTTCAAATCTTCTATAACTGAGTATCTTTATGATTAAGGATTAAAAAAAAATAAAACAGAATGTTTTGCCTAGACTTGAATCCAGTCCCACAATAAAGTTATAAATAAAATGTCTTTAAAACAATTACCCTATTATTAAACTTTAGAAAGCTAATAAAATGCTCATGTACAAATAACAGCAAAATCCTGCAGAAACAGGTGCTGGACATTGTATGTCCTGCCATGGCCCACTGAGTGAACCGGGGGAGAGTGTAAACTACAATGTAAACCATTATCCATGTGGTGCAGCAGTGCTCCAAAATGTTTTCACCAAATGCAATGAATGTCCCATGATGATGATGAAAGAGGTTGTTGATGTGGGAGGAGTGGGGTAAATGGGGACCTCTCATATTTTTTGAATGTAACATTTTTTTAAAAATAGAGAAAAAAATCCTATACAAAAGATGAAAAATGGGAAGCAGGTATAGCTCAGTTGTTGATTGCCTGCCTCCCATGAATGAGGTTCAGAGGTAAATCCCTGGTACCTCCTTTAAAAAAAAAGAGAGAGATGACATATGTGGAACCATGGATACTGATGATTTTGTAACAGAACAAGGTGATAGTAGCATTTTAGTTGGACTTCAAAATGGCAGGAGGAATGATAATCCATCATTGAACAATGGCATGTACTTGGTAACTTTTTTGGATTATTTCACATTGCTTTGGGATGTCATTAGCTACAAAGTCAAGGACTGCATCCCATTTTATTCCTCCACCTCCATTTTGCTTCCCTTTTTCTACTCATCAGCAGCTCACACTATCCTTGTTAAATACCTGCTCTATATTACTCTAACCCTTTGTCCATGTCAAGCAAAACTTCAGAGTACTCCAAGGGCAACACCTCCAATGTACTGACTATTACTCTTTATCCTCCTAGCTCCCCCAGAGGGCCTGCTGAAATACCTGGGAGCCAGGGCAGTAGAGGAAGCCCCACCTAATTCCAAGGTAAGTTTTCCTTTATAACCATTGCTTTCTGTATTTTTCTTTTTCCATTCAATTAAAGCTGACCATTACTTTATAGATGATATGTACAATTTCCTTGGTGGGGACTGTGTTCACTTGGCATCTGTTTTGACCTGCCGATCTCTGTTTCAAAAGGACAATCACGAATGGAAGCATTAGATTATAAAAGGAAGTTTTTCCTTAGCAGCCATATTTTCTTCTTGGATTAAGAATTTTTTTAAATGCCAACCAAAATGGAGAGATACATCATACAGGAAAAGCTCATGCCTTCTCCTCAGGTGTCCCCTCACTTGCTTTTTGGTTTCCTTGACTTGACGCTCTCTCCCATCTGGTTTTCTAAAGCCTTCTACAAACACAACATAGCAAATTGTGATCATTATAGTGTTTTCTGCAACAGCAGGTGGCTCCAAGAGCAAGCAACAATAGTATGTATTCTCTCATCACACAATTGCTGAGGAAAAATCTAGATGATGATCAATGAATATTCCTTGTTGGCATTGTCTAGAGAACCTCTCCACAGAAAGAAGCTTTCTGATGTGTGTGTGTATGATTCTCAAGGTGCATGTGTGAGAACGTGTGTCCATTTGTGTGTTTTCCTAGACTTCTCTAACACTAAAAAGTTGCTAATGTCAGCTTTCTGTTTAAAAAATGCCAGCTTCATTTGTTCATGGGTATATGTCAAAATTGTATCAAGTTATATCCTTTAAATATGTTTAGTTTATTGTATGTCAAGTATACCTCAGTAAACCAGGAAAATACCCCATTACCCTTCAGGAAAATGTTCACAGGACTGTAAATGGATAAAATTGTGGGAAACGGACTTGGCCCAGTGGTTAGGGCGTCCGTCTACCACATGGGAGGTCTGCGGTTCAAACCCCAGGCCTCCTTGACCCGTGTGGAGCTGGCCCATGCGCAGTGCTGATGCATGCAAGGAGTGCAGCGCCAGGCAGGGGAGCCCCACACGCAAGGAGTGCACCCATAAGGAGAGCCGCCCAGCGCAAAAGAAAAGTGCAGCCTGCCCAGGAATGGCTCCGCCCACACTTCCCGTGCCGCTGATGACAGCAGAAGCGGACAAAGAAACAAAATGCAGCAAATAGACACCGGGCAAGGGGGGGAATTAAATAAATAAATCTTAAAAAAAAAACATTAAAAAAAATTGTATTAGAGAACACCTCTTACTAAGATTTCATAATAAGTCTTCATTTAGTAATAAATTTTACCTCTTAGTAAGTCTTTAAAGTCTGATCATGGCATTTTGATTGGTCATGATAAAAAGCAGCCATATCTGACTTTTTCAAAACATATGAGATATGTAAGGATTGAGAGGTCAATGAATTTTCGAGTTTCACACCTAGAGAATAGGAAACCATATTCTGGAGATATTAAGTGCTTTGACTCCAAATTCTATACACTTTGTTCACATCTCTTCGGCCTGGCGGGATCTCAAATTGTCTATAAGTTTGGAACATTCATGATTTCAATTCTTATTACTGAGCACCACACCTTCAGGGCATCTGCAGCACAATGTAGTATTATCCATTTTTCAAAAGCGCAACAGCCATTTGTGCTAGTAGCTATGGCATGGACGATGCAGAAAGAACATTTCCATCCTCACAATACACTTTCCCGGGCAGCAGCTCTGAGCCTGCCATTGGTCTTTTCATTGAACTCATCTAATATAGTATTTCCAGAACAGTCAGAATTTCAGGGTGATAAGTTTGGACATAAGAGCTTTAATGATCCATCAAAATGGGGAAAGTAAATAGTTAAAAGGGGATTCTTTCTCCACCTCACTCATTTGCAAACCATTTATAATGTCTTATTGAAGGCCTCTGACTCCACAGAGTCCAGAGATGGTCTAAGAACCTGGTGATCTTGGGTAGCCAGCAAGCCAGCAAGTGGAGAAGGAAGGGATGGGTGTGCCACATTCTCCAAAAACTTTCTTGCAGATGTATGTGTTCCTAAAGTTTGGCTTGTGGATCAGAGGTATGACTCCACCAGCAGTAATGAAAATGACACTCCAGGTAGGTAATATCACTCAAGATAGGATCCAATGTGAGTGGGTTATCAGGAACAGTCTAGTAACACTGCTACTTTAGCAACTGAAGAAGGGACTGTGAAATCAGAAAGTAATGGAAATATACATGGAGTTCTGCTTTATTCTTTCCATATTTAATAACAATAGTAAGAAGTATTATCATCATGTTCTTTGAGTGTACTGTGTTTGCAATCATCTTTCCTTGCTATGCTATTTAAGATTCACTTTCCCATAAGACCAATCCTCAAAGCCTTTGTTTTTCCTTGGTTAGCAGCTCTTGGGAATAAAGTACAAGAGAGTGTAGATGAGGTTTTGGTGTTGACCTACAATGGAGGGGATCTGGCAGGACACAAGCTCTCCCAGACTATCAGCTAGACTTGGGACAAAGTTCTTCTACTGGGTGCCAGGTGGTGGTTGGGAATTAGGGCTTCTCCCTCTGAACTTACCGGTCTGGTAGCACTTCATTAATGTTTTATCCTTTCTGACATAAAGAACATGTGCTCTGAGCTGACTACACATGCACCTGGGTGCTGGAAAGGTATCGAAGGAAACATATCCTTGAACATCCTTCTTTTCTCTACTGCTCACACAAATCCAAAATCCTGGGATTAGATTAAAACCTGAAATTGCTTCCATTTGAGAGGTTATGTACAACTCTTTCTCCAACACATTCCAAAGCCTGGCTGGGTTTCTGGAGGCCTTGTGTGAATGGCCTGCCAGGCTTGCTTCACATACTGGCTCTTGCTGTCTTGGAGAGTCTCTTGGAAGCAGGGCCAAGGGTTCCCTGCTCCTCTCAGATTATTCCCATATTACACTGCCACCCTCTTCAGTAAATCAATTGATCAATTAACCAATCCATTTTAAACCAGGGAGCAACTCTCAGACGCATGGAGTTGAATCATGTCCTGTGGGTGACAGTGACCATTAATCCTATAAATCAAGTGATTGTCCTGAGCCTGGTATGACCTTAGGTTCATGGAAGACACTTTGTCCTCACAGCATCCCTATAAGTTTCTGAACTGATTGGAGGGGTTGACTGTAAGATTAGAGGTAAAGTAACTTGTCTGTATTCGGTTAGTCTGAAAGTGATATAATAGGGGATTGAAAGGCAACTTAAATAAGTGGAATCTTTTGGGAATTCGTCAAACCACTGAAGTACTAGCACTGATGGGTGCCTGGACAAGACTGAGGAAAGGTACATGGAGGGGCATGACTGTCGAGTGGGGAACAGGGCAGAGTTGACTGGCCAGAACACAAGACCTGATTCAACTCCATGCTTCTGATAGTTGCTCCCTGGTTAGAGAGGATTGGTTAATTGACTAATTGATATTTTGGAGAGGGTGGCAGCATAATATGGGAATAATATGTGCACAGGGATTGTTCTCCAGTGTTCCTGTATCATAGAACAATATGATTGGTGGAAGCTGACAAGGAGAAAGCAAATGGGCAGTAATACAGAGAGAGAAAAGAGGCAGGGAGGTAGTGAAGGTGGTAAAAAGGAGAAGAAAGACAACATCATGTATAGAAAGACATGGAGAGTATCTGCCTTCTTAGAGGAACTAGAGGGTACAGGCATTCCTCACGGGCCACAGGTATAGTATTTGAGAGCTGGGAAAGGGACTCTGGAATTTTAGACCCACTCCTTCACAGCCAAGGTGAAGTGACTGAGGCCCTAGGAGAGGAGTGTGGTGGTGAGGACAGAATTGTGTCCTGGGATAAGACCACACCCTGACATAACCAACAGGAGCTTGAGTTCTGCCCTCAACCCTAACTTTCCCATTTCCTTTCACAAGGTTGATAGATCACCATTACTGCCCGGGTTACCAGGAGGCTTACTTCACAGCTTCTGAAGTATCAGATACAGAGAACAACAATTTGCATGTAATTTCCTTCCTCTTTCTGTCTTTTTTGTAATCTCTCCCTTTCTTATTCATAAGCTCCTCTTTATAGCTTTTCTCCATTCTATCTGTTCCTTATTTTATGATTCTTATCCTGAAGGAAGTGGTCTCATCCAGGAAGTTGAGGTCATGGGAACAACAATGTCTATAAATTTCTCCCATCCTCTTTACCTATTTTCTTAGCATTGCCCTGGTTTTAACATACGTGCATCACTGAATCAGCTTGCACAAGCCTGAATGGTCCAGGCAGGGAACTGGGCTGGTTGTCAAAAGCTTTGGGCCACACCCAGTGGAAGGAGCACCTGTGAAGTTAGTTCTGGGGTGGGCTCTCCCCTTGCAGGGTGTTCCTGCACATGTCCACATGGTCATCAAGTGGGTTCCTTTCCTTGCAGCTGTCTACACTGTCCAAAGAAGAGAAGTGTCTTTTCATAAATTCTCTTTTCCTAGAATACACTGAAGACACTGAAGAAATGAATGAAAAGACAGGAAGAAGAGGAAGAGGAAATGCGAGTGTGGAGTGGATAGAATAAAGAGAGGAAGGGAAACAAGTTCACGTGCATTCCATTGCTTTCCTAACCTTCTTTTGGCACTTTAGGAAAATCAGCAAAACTGAGGAGAAACTGAGGTTTCCAGCATTCTGTGTGAACATGGAGGTGGAAACATGAACTGGCTGGTCAAAGTAAATGCAGACAATTAATGATCCGAGGTGTCTTCTGGCTCCTGTTACCCACTCCAGAAAAACTCCTCCCTCCATCTCTATGCCTCCCCGTGATCCCTACTACTGACAGCACAAAGACCTTGAGCTGGAGGCCTCAGCCTGAGTCTCAGAGGATCTGGAGATGATATGATGTTTGGAGCCTGAAAGGGGATATAATACCAAAGAAATGGAGATGCCTCAGTGCTCAGCCCCTTTTACCCAATTCCCTAATCAGCCAATGAGGGAAAGTTTATTTTTCATTTTCAAAGACTTACACTGAATTTTAAAAATAGGTTGACATTTAATTTTAGATGTTAATACATTAAACAATATCTCTCCAACTACTGGTTTTTCTTCATCCTTATCAATAAAATAAATACATAGATAGATATGCACCCTAAACAAAGTTAGAGTGAATGAATGGACAAATAACTGTAAATGTAAGACTTAACATCTGTCCTCCTACCAATGTCTTCCTGAAATCTGTTCCCTCACCTGAAAGGGATCATGGGAACATATTACCCAACTTCAAGCCAGTGAAGTTGGATTTCAATGCTGTTTACACTTTCATGTCAGTTTTGCTGTTGATAGCACCATGATTCACATTTCTTTCCACAAATATATTACCGCATTTTCTTCTGGCACAAAGTAGTATCAAAACTGATGATTAGATGCTAATGTTCTTTTCATAATGCACTTGCTTTACTCTAATGCACAAAAGACTTCATTCTTCTTTTACACCCTAGTAATTTTAGCTAGAATAGGTCTTGCTATTAGTCATTCTGAGTCAATACTCAGTGTAAGGTTTCATAATGCAGCTTCAAAGAATCTCCTTCCAGAAAAATAAGGAATTATAATTTTTAATATTTTGTTCATGTCTTTGCTTTGGTTTTCTCATTCAGGCCCTCCAGTTATTCATAGATCATACTTTGTATGCCTGTCTTCAACTTCTGACATTTTTTTCCTCAAATTTGTCAAATACTCACTAATACTTGGCCATCCTACATTTAAAAGCACTATTTTAGAAATAACCTGTAGAAAAAAATTCCTTTAATTTGGCTTGCTGATTTTTAAAATGCCTATACACATAAAAACCTGTCAGCCACATTATGCCATGATCTTATTACCCAGCATCTTGCCAGCATGTGAACTGAAACCATAAAAATGTCGGACTCCTACAAATGGGCTCACACTGAGATTTCACAAATGCACTCCCAGGCTTCCTGTATATGGGGACATTGTGCTGCTCACTGAGTAGACAGTCATCTGTGGAAACCATTGAGCCCTGATCATAGCTACATCTATATCACATTCTTGTGGTGTATCTCTTAAACAAATGACAAGAGCTACATCATTTAAGCCTCCTTCTTGCACTTGACCTCCCCTGCTCTGTACAAGTGACTTGTTCCAGTATCTTCCAGTAAAGTTTGGCTGAACTTATGAATTACATAGAGTTTGACATGGCAGAGGAATACAGGGCAAGAAATGAGATTCTATCCCAGCTCTACCTTGCTTCCATGGCTGAATGTGAGAGAATCTTCAAATCTCTGGACTAAACAGAGATCATGGGTAAAAAAAAAAAAAAAAAAAAAAACCATTCATCTAAATCAATTCATGAACTAACAAAAACTAAGAAAACTAAGCTAAGTTCTTGTTCTACACTTGCTTTCCAAATGATGGCAGAAGGCCTTGATTGCCTCTAGGAAACACAGAACCTAAGACAAGGATATCAAATTCTTGGCTTTTCTGAGGAGAAAGAGAATATATTAGAGATATTATGTGAGCAAGGGAGTTGAGCCAAGCAATCAGGTGGTATATACTAGGGTAGAGGGGCAGTGATGGGTGATGTCACCTGCCTATCACTCATCAGGGATTATCTTCGGTGTGAAAGACCCACTCCCTTTCCTTGTCTGACATTTGGTCCCACGCAACTCACCACTTGGCTAGAGGAGGGGACAATGAAGGTGCCATCATCAGTATCTCAAGATAGTCATCAGTAGAAGCATATTTACAGAATAAAGGCAAACTCTTAAGCAAAATGATATAATCACCTAAAATCAGGTACTAGAGGAGAGGGTGGGGAAAGAGAAGGAAGAGAAAACACACTAATTTCATCACTGCTCACAATGAGGATTAATACACACTAAAGAAATGGATGATTAAGGTAAAATTTAAAAAAAAAAAACAATAACTAGATCAAAATCACAAACCAGAAAACACATATGTACACAGAAGCATACAGGTGCAAGAAGTGTACTTTTGAGTACTCTTGCCCTTTAATAATGTGATAATGAATTTAAGTAGTTTCCAGTGTTAAATACAGTTAAAATCAGCATCAAAAATAGAGAGCAGCTCTTTTTCCTTTTGCAGCCATCACTGAGCGCTGAGCAGCAGCAGCCAAAATGAAGTTCAATCCCTTTGTGACCTCTGATCAGAGCAAGAACCATAAAAGGCATTTCAATGCACCTTCCCACATTTGGAGGAAGTTTATGTCTTCCCCTCTTTCCAAGGAGCTGAGACAGAAATATAATGTTTGATCCATGCCTATCCGAAAAGATGATGTTCAGGTTGTGAGAGGACACTACAAAGGTCAGCAAATTGGCAAAGTAGTCCAGGTTAACAGGAAGGAATATGTCATCTACATCAAATGGGGGCAGCGGGAGAAGGCTAATGGCACCACTGTCCATGTGGGCATTCACCCCAGCAAGGTAGTCATCACTAGGCTAAAACTGGATAAAGACCGCAAAAAGACCCTCAAATGTAAAGCCAAATCTCGCCAAGTAGGAAAGGAAAAGGACGAATATAAGGAAGAAACAATTGAGAAGATGCAGGGATAAAAGAATCTTATGTACAACTTCCATTAAAAACTGCTAAAATGAAAAAAAAATAGAGAGCAATTAAGAATTCCAGTTTATATTTTATAAATAGCTTAAAATCAATTAAGCAATGCACTTTTCCACATAGCAGAAGACAGATGAAAGTGCTTAGATGGCTTAGGCACCCCTCTCACTTGATGAGTATGGAAAGAATTAAAGAGCTGTATTGTTTGGGAATGATGGGGAGATAGCTCTATCTCTTTGCAAAGGGAGAGGTAGGCCATGCTTCACACACAGAGAAATTCAGTTAAATCATATGAAAAGGAATTTCAGGTTTTGGTTGCATTATTGCAATAAGTGACTTTGCAGAATTGAAGATCTGGTTTAAGGTTTTATGAAGGAAACAATTTGGTTGAAAGGCAAGAATATTCTGGTGTGGGAGGAGTGGGGTGGGGGAGTGGGGGGTATACGGGAGCCTCTTATGTTTTTCATAACATAACATTTTCTGTGATGTATCTTCAAAAAAACACAATTTATAAAAATGATGGGGGGGGGAGTGGGTTACATGGGAACCTCTTATGTTTTTTCAATGTAACATTCTATGTGATCTATTAACTTTAATAAAAACATTTGAAAATAAAATGATTTCAAATTATAATGATAAACACCTTGATTTTCAGCCCTATGTATTAAGAACTGTTGCAAAGTACCTAGTTATGTGTTATTTAACCTTTACAACCACCTTATTAAGAAGGGACTCTTTTACAGATGAGAAAACTGAGGCTTACAGAGATGAAGTCACTTGTCCAAGGTTAACAAGGGTCTGCCTGCCACACAGTCTATGTTCACAATCCTTCCACCCAGACTGTCTCCCTACAATTGGTGCAGCTGATACCATGAGGGCAACCCACCTTTCCCCTTCTGAAGTGTTTCCAATCAGGGCATGTTGTAATACCTATCCTACATCTAGGCCACATATCCCTTTATTGGCCCCCATGTTGATGCGCAGTCCTGCACAGTCACCCACTCTAACAGGTTCTTGTGTTCAGCTACATTATTGGGTGGCTATGAGGACTAAATGCTTTAATACAGGCAATAGTGCCTGGCACATGGAAAGCACCTAATAAATGTTATTACTATTACAGTCATCCTCATTATCCAGTTCACTCCTGGGGCCCCTGAGGTTTTCCTGAACCAAAATGTTCTCTGGTTACAGTGCCTTTCTCTGTTCCAGATAAACAATGACTCCGATCCTTGGGATTCACATAATGTATTTCCTTTACTGGTCTAAGCATCCCATCAACAAAACCACTTGTTTGGGTCAGACTGAGTGAGTCTCTGTTCCCTGTAACCCAAACAGTAAAAAAATATATAGATGGATTGTTTTGATAGGTGAATTTTTAAAAAGTCTCTAAAGTTACATTATTTTTTCAGGAATGAAAATATTTAGAATGAAAGTGTGTTAATAAAAAATTATAGTTTCAAATGCAGGTTTTATTATATTACTAAGAGGGAGAAATTTTATCATCACTAGAAGTATAGATATGGGTCCTTTTTGTTTCCAGGTAGCTTACTCAAGAAAATTATGAAGAAAAAAACAATGAATTAGAATTAATCTGTGAAAACAATTCTTGATGTCCTGACACTTGAAACTTAGCTCAAAAACTCTCCTTTCTAAGACCTTTGTGTTTTCCATGACAACTATTTCATTTGCTTCCTCCTTCCTTATTAGTTATGCATGCAATTTTTATTATAGTTTTTCTATATTTGATCTTAAATTGGGTTATAATTGTTTTCCTTGAGTTTCTTTATGTGTTTGTGCCGTCTCACCTAGCAGAATATGAACTCCAGTGAAAAGTGTTTCCTCTCTTCATTTCTTTTAAAATGGCAGTGGTGTATAATATAATAAGCTGGAGATATGAAATAAGATGATACAGATGCTAGAGCGTCAAGTCCCAATTCTCTCACACATTGATAAATCACTAAACCTGTCTCAGTCTCCATGGCATTTCTATAAAGAGGAGATGCTCTCTATCTGATTTCAAAGTCCACTGGGTTTTTCACTTTGCTTCTCTGACTCTGGTGGACCAAATTCATGAAAAGAATCCTGAATATTTAAATCCTCAGGTATATGTGGTACCGCTCATATTCAAAACAAATTACTACATGGAAAGTGATGAAATGACAGGTAGTGTCAAATGGCAAAGGCCACCTGATCTGAACTTCTGGAGGGCATTTACCTTCTGACAGTTTATCTTTAAAGCACTGGTTAGAATCAGATACCAAGCCATGGTATTTCATCACATATCATAAGCTAACACAGTCTGCCTGCCAGCCTGTCCCCCCAGCAAGTCCACTAGTCTAAAGCTAGCTTGCCACCACTCATCGGCTGCCGACTCTGAGCTTTTACCTGGCCATAGAAAATCACAACTTGGTATTTATAGCTCTGACATTCATATAATTTAATGCAAAAATCTCATCTGACTGCACTTACAGATTACAGCTTAAATTGTCTTCTCTTTCTTCCCTCCTCCAATAATTTATGACTAAATAAGAATAAATTAAACAGAAACACTTTCAGTTCACATTTCACCTCTCTTCTGCAGAATCATATCAACAAAATAATAATAATGGTAGAAGTACTCATTTGTTTTCTATAAATTGTCCAAGTAAAATATTCAGGATTCCAACTAGTGCACCTGAACATTAGGCTAGGATACTAAAGGAATGTGATTTGTAAAGATGCAGAGGCCACCTTAATCAGCATATTAAAGTGGAAGATCATAAAATAAGAAAGTAGTTTTTTTGTGCTCCTCAAGTAAAATACCTGGTAATTACCAATATCACAGTGGGGTTGTAGAAGTAAGAAGCAAGGTAAGTGTGTTTGATGTGATATGCATTGCATTGAAATATTTAGTAAGTATATGAAAATTAAGAGATCCCTCAGTAGGTTGTAGGATCAGACTCCTGCAGCAGCTGGCAAATGCTGGAGAGTGATGGAGAATATGTTGCACTTTTGGACTCCTAGAGCAGCTGGCAATTGCTGGATAGAGGATGGAGACTATGTTGCAGTTCTGGACTCCTGCAGTGGCCAGCAATGACTAGATATGGCCAGATGAACAAGGGAACATTCAAGTTTTCCATTGGTTTCGTTAGTTTATAATAATAACCTGTTGTTGCCTATGCCTCAAAGGATACACACTAGGAAAAATGAGGTCAGTTTCCACTAAGCCAGGGGTTGAAGGTTTCTTTACCCCTGGGAAGAAGCACCTGCTGAAATGACACAAAGATACTTGTTCAGGGTCTGCGCCAGGCTAGAGGGGACACAGCTGCTGAGTCCCTAACAGTGAGCATAGGGCCTAGTCCCCCAGGCAAGTCCCCTTTAAGGAAATGGCCCTCCTGAGCCAAGCTCAGGAACCACAGGTAGACCCACACTGCCCCCTGCTTGTAAAATGGCAGAGCTCCACCAATGTTGAAAGGAGCGCACAGCAGCTTATTCTGTCCTCAATTTAAGGCTGTCTTGAATTTGTGCATCAGTTAGAATATCAACAGAATAATAATAATGGTCGAGGTCATTATTTGTTTTCTATAAATTGTTCAAGTAAAATATTCAGGATTCCAACCAGTGCATCTGAACAACAGGCTAGGTTACTAAAAGTATCATAGGATTGAAATCACTTACTTGATATTTCTGATGCAACGGTGGAGTTCTCATAATTGGGGCTAAATCAGACTTCTTTACAGATACCAGTGGATTCAGTTTTCTCACCTGTCATTTAAACAAAAAGCATGACACCTTAAAAAAATTCAAAAGAAGGAAAACACTACATACATAAAGATACGTATTCCAGTGCTATACACTAAAGAATATAAATTACTTCAATGCTAAACAACTGGGAAGTGAATTAGTAAATCTTGATTCTCTAATAAGATGAAGTACCGGGAGCTGATGTGGCTCAAGCAGTTGAGCAACTGCTTTCCACGGGGAAGGTCCTAGGTTTGATCCCTGGTGCCTCCTGAAAATAAAAAAAAAAAGGAAATAACAAGCAAATCAACAAAACAAATTAACTCAGGGAGCCACTGTGGTTCAGTGGTTAAGCGCCAGCTTCCCATTTACAAGTTCCCAGGTTCAATCCCTGTCCCCGTACCCCAAACAAAACAAAACAGAAATAATAAATAAATAAGATAAAGTACCATTTAACCCTTCAAAATAGTCATTATCAAGACTGTAAACCATCTAAAAAAGAGTCTGGAGGCTGGCAGAAGGATTGCCCTCATGCACAACTGAGCAGAGTCAGAGAGACAGATAAAGCAGATACAACCCCCAGATATTGGTTCCCTTGAAGGCTAAAGAGACCCATGAGAGTTATGGCCATGGCCGATGGGGTTAACTACCAGGTCAGATGGCCCCTCTTTGGAAATGGTGTTTATGTGTGATGAATCTGGACTTAGATGGGATCTCCCTTCATAAGACTTTCATGCTAATGTGCTGGAGGTGCAGTTAACGTTGGGATTTAAGATATATTTAGGGGATTTGAATCTCTGGACTGACAATGTGATAGCCAGGTCCTGAGCCTCAACAGACTCCAGCACCTACAATCTGATTTATTGGACTTACCACACTCAGCTAAGATGGAGTTGAAGAAGGACAATCACCACACCATGGAGCCTAGAGTGATTACAACTGAAAATGGGAGGATTGCATCCAGCATCCATGTGGAATTTGAGCCTCCTCTTGACATAGAGGTGCAATGGACACAACCAATCCAATGTCCACATAGAAGAGGTGGTATTGGATTGAGAAAAGTGGACATGGTGGACGATGGGTATGGGGAAAGGCAGGAAGAGATGAGAGGTGGAGGTGTCTTTGGGACATGGAGCTGCCCTGGATGGTGCTTCAGAGGCAATCACCGGACATTGTAAACCCTCACAGGGCCCACTGGATGGAATGGAGGAGAGTATGGGCCATGATGTGGACCATTGACTATGAGGTGCAGAGGTGCCCAAAGATGTACTTACCAAATCCAATGGATGTGTCATGATGATGGGAATGAGAGTTGTTGGGGGGGGAGAGGGGGGGGTGGGGGAGCGGGGTTGAATGGGACCTCACATATATATTTTTTATGTAATATTATTACAAAGTCAATAAAATAAAAAAAAAATAATTGAGAAAGATGTTTAAAAAAAAAAAAAGACTGTAAACCAGTAGAGGAAAATACTTGTAATATAACATTGAATGAATAAAACAAATTATAAAGGTGACTGTATATAGCTACAAATATGCTGTATTAGGTTAAAATGCATATATATACTCTATTAGTAAAGGAAGAGCTGATGCAAAATAGCAGAAATTGGTTGTTTTTTATAAAGGGTATTTATTTGGGGTAGAAGCTTACAGCTACCAGGCCAAAAAGGGCAAGCTACCTCCCTCACCAAAGTCTATTGCCACATGCTGGAGCAAGATGGCTGCCGATGCCAGCAAGGGGTCAGGCTTCCTGGGCTCCTCTCTTCCTGAGGCTTGCTTCTCTGCAGGTTCAGCTGCTTTGCTCTCTCCACAAGGCCAGCTGTAGATTACAAGGCAAATGGCACATCTCTCTTCCCAGGTCCTCTGCTGTATCTGCTTCTCTGTGTGTTTACTTCCCAGGCTCCAGCTCAAAAACTCCCAGCTCTGTCCTTTGCCATGTCTTTTCTCTATAAGTCTCTGTACATGCAGGGATGCAATGTCCTACTGACATGACCCAATCAAAGCCTTAATCATTATTTAATCAAGTAAAAGTGAAACCTCTCAATCCAATACAATCTAACATGCCTGAAGGAACAGACCAGGTTACAAACATAAGCCAATATCTATTTCTGGAACACATAAACAATATCAAATTGCTACACAGTCTATGAAAAAGATGCATGTAGGGAGGAAAGTAAGAACAAAAGGGGCTCCTTCTGGAGGCAGCTGTTTAATAAGAATCGTTCCAATAGTCACAACACCCCTGGGGTTGGGGACCGGACCCTTGGTGTACAGAAGGAGGAGACAGACCCTCCAGGGAAGGGCCATGTGGTCCCCTGAAGGTGGCTGCCTGGGCCTGTTAAGCCAGGATCTGTAATTCTGAAATGAGGCCCCCTCATGTCCTGCCAGTCGCGCATCCCCATCCATGGCCTTGTAAATGGGATGGGCCATGCCATAAAAGGTTGAATAAAGCTGCCCAGTACTTTGGAAGACAGGGGTCTCCACATAAGAAAAGTTTCCATGATTCAGTGTCAAAGGAGGCCTCCTCAGGTTGGAGATGGATTCTGAGTCTGTCTCTTGTCTGCATGCTCAAAAATGCTATGTCCATCGCATCATCCCAATCTTTCTAAGTAAAATTGGACTTCATCAGTTGTTTGCCAGTGAGCATCTGCCTAGGCAGTAATACCTACCATAGACAAATGGACCTTTTATTACTGTCATAAATACCTAAGTTGATAGGAGAGGGGCATGGAGCCTTCAAAAGATGCTCAGTTGTCAATTGGACCCTTTCTCCTTATCACCCTGAACAAAATCTTCAAGTATGGTTCAACTCTCCAATCAACTAAAATGTGGAACTTTGGTTTTAATTTGGGGTCCTCTTTGGAACCCTGTGCATACCAGGCTCATAGGCAATTGCCTCTTTCTCTAGGGTCTCCCATCCATGTTGGGGTAGGTTTCCACTAGCAGGATGGTGGCAGGATCATTCAGAAGAACCCCTGGCCTGCACAGTTCACTAATAGGGTGTTGCCCCATGATAGGCATCAGGGCTTAATAGGGCCTGAGTACATGGTATGGGCATTTTACCTTTTTTTCTAATTTTGAGACAACCCTCTGTAGTTGTAGGAAGAAGCTGGCACCCTGGCTTGGACCTTTGTCTTGCCCATAACCCTTTAGCCACCTTGCCAGGGATTAGATCCACAGTAATCCATGGAGTCAGCGTTCAGAGAGTGACAGTAGCAGAGAGCAATAGCCACAAAGGAACCACAGGCCCCAGGAACACCACTGCCTGTGGGCTGCCACATTATACTCCCTGTGAAGGGGGCGCCCCTATTGCACAGTGGAACCCCTGCATTTGGTCTCTGGGACACAGTACACAGACACAGTGTTTGTCCCCATATAGTCTCCCAGTTACTGTCAGGCAAAGCCTCATAATTCCCATACACTACCTGCCCCAGCAGCCCTAGCACCAGGGCAGGGATTGCCCATATCCTGTCCCTATACCAATTCCATTAGGTCAATGACTTTTGGATAAAATTAGCCCATTTGATTCAGACTAATCATGCCCATTCTGGGGAAAACTGGAAACCAAGTTTTTCCCTCTTGACATACAAGGGCTAGCAGTCTATAAAACCCATGGACAACCCAGATTTGCAAAAGCCACAATTTAGGGAGTTTTGGCAAAACCCAACATAAACAACAAGCATCCGCACAAAGTAGAACACACATTAAGTCACCAAGCCATGGAACCTCCCAGATAGTATTAGTTTTCTGAGAGCACCGGTTAGTAAGCTAAGAGCAATCAAGAGGCACTATGCCGCATATCCAATGGCTGTGACCAACACACCCTCCCTGTTGCACCACTTACTTTTAATATACATTTCGTTAAGAGAAGTTGCGAGCTTACATAACAATCATACAAAACATGCAGACTTCCCATACAGCACCCCTTCAGCAACACCGTGCATTGCTGTGGAACTGCATCACTTATTTTGAATGAGTCAAGTTGGGGATTTAAATTTGGGTCTGGGTGGAAGTCAGGTGTGACCCAACTGGAATCTGAGACCTTAGTGCATGATAAACGTTATTGTAGGTGCTAGGGTGACAGGGTTGCCAGGAGGATAGACAGGAAGTGTACCTAGTTAGGTGGCACAACCAGAAGGTGTGGAGCACACAAGCAGAACAAGAGGAAACTGTGAGCCTGTGTTAGTCAGCCAAAGGGGTGCTGACGTAAGATACCGGAAGTTGGTTGACTTTTATAAAGGTATTTATTTGGGGTAGGAGATTACAGATACCACGCCATAAAGCATAAGTTTACTTCCCTCACCAAAGTCTATTTTCACATGTTGGAGCAAGACGGCTGCCAACAGCTGTGAGTGTTCAGCTTCCTGGTACCTTTCTTCCAGGGCCTAGCTTCTCTGAGTTCAAGTTCCCTTTCTTCCCAGGGCTTGCTTCCTCCTGGACTCAGGGTTCCTTTCTTCCTGAGGCTGGCTTCTCTTTCCTCTTTATGGGGCTCCAGCTTAATGCTTCAGCATCAAATTCCAACATCAAAACTCCAACATAAAAAAGCCTTCGACTCTGTCCTTTGCTATGCCTTTTATCTGTGAGTCCCCACCCACCAATGCCCTAATGATGTAGCCCAGTCAAAGCCCTAATCATAACGTAATCGTGCCCAGGTACAGACCAGATGACAAACATAATCCAATATCTATTTTTGGAATTCATAACCATATCAAACTGCTACAGCGCCCTTTTAAAAATTTCTGCTTGAATCTATTTCAATACTTTTTATTGCCTCCTGCAGTGAGCTCACATTCAGCTACCACCCTCAATGATTCTCTTCGCAAAACACCTTTGCAGCAGCCCTAACAAGGTGTCAGAAGTGGATGTGGCTTAAGCAGCTAGGTACCCACCTACAACATGGGAGGTCCTGGGTTCAATTCCTGATGCCTCCTGAAGACGATGAGTGAGGTATGCATGTGATGTGAGGGGCAGGTGTGGTAAGCTCATGCAACAAGATGATGCAGGGAGTTGATGCAATGAAGAGCCACAGCAAGGAAACAAAATGAGAGACACAATGAAAGACATAAGCAGGGACAGCAGGTGGCTCAAGTGATTGGGTGCCTCCCTCCCACATGGGATGTCTGGGTTCAGTTCCCACTGCCTCCTAAAAAGACGATGAACAGAGAGCAGACAACAAGCACAAGCAAAAAATGGGGGTGGGGGTGGAAGGAGGGGGATAAAAGCAAAAAAGGTATACTTCAATCCCTGCTAAAATCCCATTTCAGAAACCAAGACTCGGATGCTTTCAAGGGGAAGGAAGGCACCCAATCTCTTCTCCAGAGCAGGTGGGCCAGGGAGTATGTCAACAGAGGCTCGACTCACAGAAATGCCTCAGCCACCACACACTCACCTCCCGGAGGAGAATGCTTGTTTACAAGACACTTGCACACTTTGTGACTTTGCTGTGCATTCCTGCACGACAGGGGTCCTACTTCTTGTTTGGCTCGCCTAGAGGCCCAGAATATGGTAGGTGCACAATAAATACTTGTGGGGTGAATGCTGTGCCTTCATTCCTTGATTTGATCTTCTCCCACACCACTGTCAGGCAGTAAATTAGGAAATATGACTGTTGCCAGTGTTAGTCATCTGCTTAGCAGGGGAGATGGAGTCCCTGGCTCCCTGGCCTGGCCTTTCCAACCCAGGTGAGACCTTGGCCACTGCTGGAAGGACAAAGATGTTAATTAGGAGGAAGAACCCTTTCAGTCATTCCTGCAGCAATAATAATTACAATCATCCTCCTCATCATCTCTAATTCATGTCGTCCTCACACCAGTGGCACCAGTGAGGAAGGAGCTATTATTATCTGTTTTCACAGCAGGCACAGAGCAGTTAAGTAACTTTCCAAACATCACAAGCCAAAAGGCAGCACTGTTGGGACATGGACTCCATCAGGCTTAAAGCCCAGCCCCAGATGCTACTAAAACCTCAGGACAATTAGCATCCCCAGCTGGACCCAGAGAGGCTGCCAGCACAGGTGGGGTGAGTTTGGGTGAGGGATCAGGACTACCTGAAATGTGGAGGTCAGTCAGGGAGCCTTCAAGGAGACCCACCTGCCAGCTCTGGCCCTGAGGCGACAGCCCGAGCAAGATGCGGCCCAGCAGGAGAGGCAGGCAGGAGCTCCCTAATTACAGGGTTAGTTGTTTCATGGGTGCGATGTGCAGGGTCAGAGGCTCCGCCAGCCTCTCAGGCACCAGCCTGGGCTGGGAGCCGGGGAGCCTGCCCTGCAGGGCTGACCTTGCAGCAGAAGCCTGAAGAGTGGGTGGGAGTGAGGCAGGCAGAGTGGGAGAGCACCCCAAGGAGAGGACACGGCCCGGGTAGGACCTGCGGCTACCGCGCTCTTCTTTCCTTCCCTCTTATCCTTGGAGAGCAAGTGCAAAAGGGAATTATTAAAATTCCCATGACCCTGTCCCGCCCCCAGATGGCCTTGGGTCCCTCCTCCATCAAGCAGTGATTCTGCCCCGCCATTCCAGCAGCTGTTTGCACTTGACAAAATGCCCAGTGGTTTTGTTTGATCCTTACAACCACCTGGAGGGAGCAGGTGTCCGGCCCCTGTACAGAGGGGGAAACTGAGGCGGGGGGTGGTGTGCCTCTCCTCGTCCGGGCGGCCTCCCCCACCCCCGTGCAAGATGCACTTCCTAGCGCCTTGGCTCTGGGGGGCTGGGGTGTCACGTGACACATTCAGTTAAAGGCTGAGCAGGTGGGAGCTCAAGGCAGGGGCTGCCCTCGTGACGACGACGAAGCGCCTTCCCGAGGAGCAAGAACTGGGTTTCTGAGTCCTCCCTCCCCTGAGACCCTGCAGCCCCGCGGAGAAGGGGCGTCCTGCGGGCAGGGGCCCGGGAGCGGGGACGGGGCTGCGCCTGGACAGCAGCTGGACCCCCGGCGACAGGCAGCGGTGAGCCCGGGGTCGGGGCGAGGGAGCTCTGCGGAGGGACGTGGTGGGCGCGGGGGCAGGAGGAGCCGGGGAGCCCGGGATGAGGCCAGGGGGGCCCAGGCGGCACAGCGTGAGGAACGCCGCCAGCGCGGGGAGCAGGCGCTTCAGATTGTTTCCATTCTAACACCTTTTTTTTTTAATGTACTGGATGCATACAATTTCTTAAACATTTTGTTTTTAATAATTTCAAACTTACGTACTGTGGCAAAAACAATACAACCCCCCCCCCACACACACACACACAGAGGACTCCAACATACCCCCACCCAGGCCCACCACCCGCTTTCAGCATTTTCCCGCCTTTGCCGCAGCAGCCTCCTCTTTACAGCAGCATTTACCCGTAATTCTCTTCCAGCTAACTTTAATGACGCACCGTGCAGGAAAGGTGGGTACACACGCACGGTGGGAAATGAGAGCCCCCTTCATCTGTAACTCACCACCCCAGGCAGCCTCGTCATCCTGTGAGTCTCTTCTTCCAGTCTTTAAAAGAAAAGAAAAAAATTCACCCTCTGAAGGGGCAAAAAAATTCCAAGTGCCTAAGAGATGACTGCACAGGGCCTTCCCGGGGCTGGGGAGGTCCAGGCTGGCTTCTGGAGAGAAGGTGGGGTTCAGGATGGACCTCGGGGAGAGTGGGAAAGGGTGGCATTTAATCTCAAAGGGGAAGCTGGAGCCGCTCTGCGCTGAGGAGGGAGGGAAAGGGTTTCCGGCGGCTCTGGCGCGCAGGGAATTTGAAAAATGGCGCCAAAATGAGGGGGGCCAATGGTGAGTGTCGGGGGCGGGGCCAATGGTGAGACGAGCCAATGGTGATGAGGGGGCGGGGCCAGTGGTGAGACGGGTCAATGGTGAGGAGGGGGTGGGGCCAGTGGTGAGAAGGGGGCGGGGCCAGTGGTGAGAAGGGCCAATGGTGACGAGGGGGCGGGGCCAGTAGTGAAGATGGCGCCAAATTGGAAAAGCCGCCAGCAGTGGAGGCGGCGCCGAGCGCCCAGCCCGCGGGTGTGGAGAGGCGGGAGCAGGGACTGAGTGGAACCAGGAGCTTAGTTAGACCACGTGGAGAGGCGGGACCCCTGAAGGCCCCAGGCAGTGGGGAGCAGGGAGGGCCCTGGTGCTAGGTGGGGGGTATAAGCCTCAGCATTCTTGCTGTTTGGGCGTCGGTCATTTTATCCAGGTCTGCGCGCGTTTTTGCAAGATGGTTAATAAAAGTCTTTTCTCCTCCACACTCGGGTGAGCTTTAGTTTTGTTACAGGTGCGGCTTTCTTTTTACCAGGAGGGGCAGGGGTTGGAAAGACCACAGGAACAGAGAAGGGATTCCCGCCAAGGGGGCCACGCCAAGCTGGGAAAGGAGCTAATAAAATGGGGTTCCGAGCGCACCCCTCGGGCCAGCCCTGCTCCCGCCACCACGGCCCCGCTTCATCCCCCAACCCTCGGGGCAAACAGGGAGTGGCCTCATTTAGGACGGTCCCGAGCCCACCCACGCCGCGCTGTGAGGGGCTGAGGCTCCCACCCGGGGGGTCCTCGCGGGGCAGAAGGCGCTTAGAAGCCGCCCACAGTCGGGGAAAGTGAAGAGGAAGCGCCTCGGGCTGGCTGGGTGCTGCACAGGCCTTAGGGCGCCCCAGCACCCCAGGCCTGACAGCCGCCGCCGCCCCTCTGAGGGGGCCTCGGGCGCGCGCCTGCCGGCCTCGAGTCAGTCACCAGGCCCTGACTGCTGGTGGCCCAGCCCAAGCCCTCCCCTGGCTGCTCGGGTTAGGGAGGTGGGGAAGGGCGAGGCCTGGCGAGGAAACCAGCGACGACAATGGTATTTAAACCTCTCCCGTGGGTGCCCTGAATGTCAGCTCCTGAAGCACTGTCGCTCCCGTCCGCAGTGTGAGGAGCAAGCCAACCTGGGCTTCCTGCCCTCAGGACACCCATTCGTGGTGGTGCTCAAGCCTGGGCTTCTCATCTGTGAAATGAAAGCAGGCGAGCGGATGTGGCTGGGGCGGTTGGGCGCCTGCCTCCCATGTACGAGGTCCCGAGTTCAATCCCAGGTACCTCCTAAAAACAAAAACAAAACCAACTCAGGGGAGCTGGTATAACTCAGTGGTTGAGTGTCGGCTTCCCACATTCGAGGTCTGAGATCAATTCCTGACCCTGGTACCTCAAAAAAAAAAAAAAAAAAGAGCAGTAACCCCACCCTTCTTGTCCAAGTTCAGTGTCCCACCACCTGTTGCCGCCTTCCTGCTGGCCCCTTCCTTCCCGGTGCCTCCCCACCCCCTTCTCCAGAGGGTACCCCCTCTGCGCTGCACCAGGCACCCGGGCCTCTGCCAGCTGGGAGTTGAGTCAGACCTGGGTCCACCAAGGCACCGCTGCCCGCTGAGCTCAGACAGCCAGAGGCTCCTTGTCTCGGCTCCCACCCAGTGTGCACCAGGCCCAGGGGACAGCCGGGGGAGGGGGAGGAGGGGGGCGGAGGTCACACCCCAAGGCGAAGGCTCTGACTGTGCCGCCAGGCTGTTGTGCTCTGGAATGCCAGGCCAGGGCAGGGGCTCTGCCAGCAAGAAGTCTGACCTCCAGCAATGACCTTTCTCCCTGGGTATTCCAGAAAGCACCAGCTGCCTTCAAATTCAAACCAGCAGGAGGAGGCGCACATATGCTGAGTCTCAAAAAGGAGACAAGAGCCCTCTAGAAGGGGCTCTGGGCAGGGGCCCCCTCCCCGGCCTCCTGAGTGCAGGCCCCAGGCGCATCTCCCATGGGGCACAGCACCCCCACACCCTCGATCCGTGGCCCTGCACGGGCTGTGGCACCTGTGTTCATCGTGGGAGCTCTGGTGTTAGCTGCGCTTATGAGCACCCTCTGAATGCCAGCGTCAGTGCTAAGAACTGCATGTTCACCACCTCTCAAAAAATCACTCACTCTTTTTTGTTCTCCCTTAAACTTTTTATTTTGACATAATTTCAAACTAAGAAGACAGTTGTAAAAATAATACAAAATCAACCCAAAGAACTCCAATTTGTCCCTTCCCCCCACCGCATATCCAGAGCCACAATTTTAACATTTTGTTTCATTTGCTTTATTGGTCTATTTAGGTATCTATCATCAGTCCAACTATCTGTTTATTTTCTAAATATTTGAGAGGTTGTTACATCATGTTTCCTGAACACATAACACTCCCATGTATGGTTCCTAAGAGGGAGGATTATGTAACCACTTTAAGTACAGATTTATCAAGTTCAAGAACTTTAGTGTCAAGATAAAACTTCCAGTCTATATTCCAATATTTTCATATGTCCTTCAGGGCCTTTTCTCCTCCATTATTTCAACCACCTACTCTTTCTTTAAAAACTATAGTTTGATGATGCAACTGGAAAATGACCTTGAATGGAAGGTTCAATGCGGATCAGCAGAATATCCCTGTCTACATATAATAACATGACTTTAAAATGCTGTTTGACCTAATGTAAGGGGGAAAAGGAAAGGAGAAATGAGTTTATATGGCTACGAGTCTCTAAAAAAGAGTCTGGAGGCTGTCAGAAGGATTGCCCTTATGCACACCTGAGCAGAGTCTAAGAGACAGATAAAGTAGATACAATCCCCAGGTATTGGTTCCTTGGAGGGCTAAAGAGACCCACGGGTTTGATGGTCATGGCAGACAGGGTTCACTACCATGTCAGATGGCCCTTCTTTGGAGCTGGTGTTTCTGCATGATGAAACTGGACTCAGATGGGATCTCTTTTCATGACTTTAATGTTACTTTACTGGAATTGTAGTTGGTGTTGGGGTTTAAGATATATTTAGGGGATTTGAATCTCTGGACTGACAATATGATAGCCAGGCCCTGAGCCTCAGCAGACTCCAGCTCCTACAATCTGATTTATTGGACTCACCTCACTCAGCTAAGATGGAGTTGAAGAAGGACAACCACCACACCATGGAGCCTAGAGTGCCTACAACTGAAAGCAGGAGGATTGCATCCACTATCCATGTGGAATCTGAGCCTCCTCTTGACATAGAGATGCAACGGACACAACCAATCCAAGGTCCACAGAGAAAAGGTGGCATTGGAGTGGGAAAAGTGGACATGGTGGCTGATGGGTATGGGGAATGGCAGGAAGAGATGAGATGTGGAGGCGCCTTTGGGACTTGGAGTTGCCCTGGATGGTGCTTCAGGGGCAATCACCGGACATTGTAAATCCTCCCAGGACCCACTGGATGGAATGGGGGAGAATATGGGCCATGATGTGGACCATTGACCATGAGGTGCAGAGGTGCCCAGAGATGTACTTACCAAATGCAATGGATGTGTCATGATGATGGGAATGAGTGTTGCTGGGGGGGGAGTGGTGGGGTGGGGGTGGTGGGGTTGAATGGGACCTCATATTTTTTTTAATGTAATATTTTTACAAAATCAATTTAAAAAAAGTATAAAAAAATAAAAAAATAAAAAAATAAAAACTATAGTTTCATTAGAGAAGTTGTGCACTTACAAAGCAATCATGCACATGTGTGGAATTCCCATACAACACCCCTCCACCAACACACTGCATTGTTGTGGAATATTTGTTACAGATTATGAGATAATATCAGACTATTACCTCCAACTATGGTCTATGGCATATATTTGGCATATTTTTCCATACCCCCCTATTATTAGCACAGTACATCTTTGACACTGATGCAAGAATATTACAGAATTGCTGTTAACTATAGTCCGTAGGTTACATTAATTGTATTTTCCCACTGCTTCTCCACATCTTGCAATAGTGGTGTACATTTGTTCTGGTTCATAGAAGGACATTCTTATATTTGTACTATTAACCACTATTATCCACCTCTGTGTTCAGTATATTATTCAGTCCCCAGATTATTCTCTAGCTTTCTTTCAATTGACATTTACATCCCCAGCTTACCCTTTTCAGCCACAACCCCATTTATAAACCAGCTGTGTTATTAGTTCTACTCACTATAATGTGTTACCATCATCTCTATCCATTTCCACACTTTTACACTCAAGTTAATTAAAACTTCTACATATATTACTTCATAACATATACTTCTACATATATTACTACATAAACTTCTACATATACTTCTACATATATTCTCAGCCCTCCTCATATCTCCTAATAATCTATACTCTAGGTTTTAATTCCATGCATTTGTTCTTCATATTTAGTTCATATTAGCAAGACCACACAATATTTGTCCTCTTGTGTCTGGCTTATTTCACTCAGCATAATGTCTTCAAGGTTCACCCATGTTATCACATGTGTCCCAATTTCATTTCTTCTTATAGCAGCATAGTATTCCATTGCATGTATATACCACATTTTGTTTATCTATTCATCAGTTGGGCACTTGTCAACCACCTACTCTTTCTTGTTTTTATTATTGTTTTTGTTTTTCTTAAACCACCTACCCTTACTGCATGCCACAGGAGAGAACGATGGGGCTGAGCAGTGTGATAAAACCTTGCCCCAAGTCCCCCGAGCAGGGCTGGAAGAACTTGGCTTTCAGCCCTGTGTCTGCCTCGGGGCTCGAGCTCCCCCCACCAGGTTTCACTTTCCAGTAAATGGAAAGTTTAAGGCTCACCACATGCCACCCACTAGGATACTACAATAAAGAAGACTGATGATGAGTATTGGCAAGGAAGTGGGGACACTGGAAGCCTGATACACTGCTGGTGGGAATGTGAAATGCTGCAGCTGCTTTGGAAGACAGTTTGGTGGTTCCTCAAACAATTCAACACAGAGTTACCATACACTCCAGCAATTCACTCCTCGGTATCTACCCAAGAGAAATGAGACTATGTGTCCATACAAAACAAATGCTCCTAGTAGCCTCAGTCACAATAGTCAAGAGGTAGAAACAGCACAAATGTACATCAACCGATGATGGATAAACAAAATGTGATATAGGCATATGATGGGATATTATTTGTCCATAAAAAGGAAGGAAGAATTGATACATGCCATGACATGGGTGGAAAACATTACATCAGGTGAAAGAAACCAGACACAAAAGGGCAAATATTGTATGATTCCATTGTTATGAAAATCCAGAATAGGGAAATCTATAGACACAAAAAGTAGACTTGTGGCTGCCAGGGACTAAGGGAAGTTGGGAGAGTCAGGGGGTGATAGCTAATGGGTACAGAGTTTCTTTCTGAGGTGATGAACAAGTTCTGAAGCTGTGATAAATACATGAAAACTGTTAAATTGTACACTTTAAATGGGAGAATTGTATGGGAGGTGAATTATAGCTCAATAAAGCTGTTAAAAAATGAAAAGGTTTAAGATTCAACGAGTCTTCAAAAAAGAGTCACGAGGTCATCAGAGGGGTGGCGCTTACATGCGCCTCAGCAGAACACCAGAGACAGCCAAAGTGGATACAACCCCAGGTACTGGTTCACCAAGGGCTATGGAGACCCACAGGTTCTATGGTCGTGGCAGACAGCTCTGGAGTTCAGTGCCGTATCAGTGGGCCCTGCTTTGGAATTTGTGTTCCTGAATGTTACGGAGTTGGACTCAGATGTGAACTTTCTACACATGCCTCTTCTGTTACTTTTACTGAACGTGTGGTTGGTGCTAGGGTTGGTGTATCCTCACGAGACCTGAACCTCTGGACTGGCCATGTGACAGCTGGGCCCTGAGCCTCAGCAGAGTTGCAACTCCTACTCTCTGGTTTGTTGGACTTGTCGAGGTCAGCTAAAATGGAGGTGAAAATGGTCAACCACCACACCAGGGAACCGAGAGTGTCTCCAACTGCAAGCAGGAGAATTGCATCTACCATCCATGTGGAATCTAAGCCCCTCTCAATATGGAGGTGGAGTGAACATCACCATCCCAGGGTCCACAGGATGGAGGAATAAAATATTCCTCATTAGAGTGGACTCACTGATATTCTACTATAGAACAATTGTGATTAGTAATGGAAGAAATTGTAGCATTGATGTGGAAAAAGTGGCCATGGTAGTTGCTGAGGGCAGAGAGAGGGAGGAAGAGATGTGATGTGTGGGCAATTTTGGGACCTGGAATTGTCCTAAATGATATTGCAGGGACAGATGCTGGACATTATATTTCCTGCCATAACCTTCTGAATGGACTGGGGGTGAGTGTAAACTACAATGTAAACTATGATCCATGTGGTGCAGCAGTGCTCCAAATTGTATTCACCAAATTAAATGAAAGTGCCACAATGATGAAAGAGGTTGTTGATGTGGGAGGAGTGGGGGGTGGTAGATGGGAACCTCTTATATTTTAATGTAACATTTTTTGTGATCTATGTATCCTCAAAAAATACAATTAGAAAAATGGTTGGGGTGTGGGTGGGGAGTCGGGTATCTGGGAACCTCTTGTGTTTTTTAATGTAACATTTTGTGTGATCTATTAACTTTTTTAAAAATTTAAAAAATAAAATAAAAATTTTAAAAAAGGCTCAGCCTTTAAGGAGCCCTCAAGTCAGGGAGGGCCAAGAAGCAGATATGCCCCAGCGAGTGATGAGGGCCACAGCACCAGGAAGCATTGGCGGGGGGGAGAGGTGGCCTGGGGGATTAGGGCTGGCCGATGACAAGTGCCTGAGTCCTGGTGTGAAAGTAACAAGTTTTCCACCAGAGGCCACACTGGTCTAGTAATTTAGGAAGAGAGGGGTGCATCTCTCAGCTTAGGGAGTGGGGCCGAATGGGGAGGCAATCCTGGAAGGCTTCCTGGAGCAGGTGACACTGGGTCAAGTGTTGAAGAATGAATCAGGCAGAAAAGCGAGGGGAGGAAAAAGATGTCACAGAGGGGGCAAAGGCACACTCAGGGAATGTGCTGAGGGGCTGAGGGGCTGAGCGCTGGGTGGGAGCTGGGGAGAGGCTGAGAGGGAACTTTGGAGGGATGGGGGGGGGGTCTTACCCCTTCCGGTCTGGCACTACCCCTTCTCTGTTCCCCAGTGTGGGCCTTGGTTTCAACAGCAACAGCAAAAGCCTTCCACCTCAGAGGCTGCAAGTCTCTGACTCAGCCACTAAAATGAGTCTGATATTGAGTTAAGAGGACAAACAAGCGACAGGGAGCAAGTACCGGGGTGCCCACGGCAGGAAACGAGGCCTCGCAGACGCTAGGTACCCACGGGCCACATCCCACCACCCCAGGAACATCGGTGCCTGAGAGAAATTGAAACAGAAACCCAGGTGACTTTCCCTGGGCAGATTCCAAGGAAGAAGAGAAAATGTCATTGAGAGGGGACACCCACCAGCTTTGCACCCACCAGCCACCAATCAAAAGAGCAGGCAGGTGAGAGAAGCAGGTGCCCGGGCATGGGCCCCATCGCCCTGCTCCACGTGCCCTCGGCCCACCCACCAGTCAGCTTCAAGTCAGCTGAACTACCGGCCTCGGGCCCCCCGCGGCCCTCGGACTTCCCAGCACAGCCGCTTTCCTCACCCTTCCTACCACTACCTCCCTGGGTCCCTGAGGCCCTGGCATTTACACATCCTGAATTTTGAACCAGACGATCTGGGTTCAGCTTCTGGCCTTGTGATGATTTGACTGTGGGCTCAGAGCCTCAGTTTGCTCCCCTGTAAAATGGGCATCGGGTTTGCTGCTCTCTCTTTCTGTTCCTGGCAAATTAGGAGAAAGTCAATGTGTCATAGGTGGCAATAAGGATCAGTGCAGAATTACTTCAGTGTAGAAACCCTTGGTGACAAAGCAGATCTGAGGGAAGGGCGAAAGTGGGAATGATGAGGTCAATCCCTCTACTGTTGTTGTTTTTTTAAATATATATTTTTATTGCATTGACATATATACATCACAAAATTTCCCATTTTAACCACTTTCCTGTGTATAATTCAGTGGCATCAATTACTTTCTCGATTTTGTGTTCTCATCCCCAGAATCCATCACCAGCACTTTCCCATCTCCCCAAGCAGAAACTCTGCGCCCATTCAACAATCACTCCCCATTTCCCCCTTCCCAGTCCCTGGTGACCCCTGATAGGCTTTCTGTTTCTAGGAATTTGCTTATTTCTTATAAGTGAAGTCACACAATATTTGTCCTTTTGTGTCTGGCCTATTTTCACTCAGCATAATGTCTTCCAGGTTCTTCATCTTGTTCAGTGTATCAGAACTGCATTCCTTTTCATGGCAGGCTAATATTCCATTGTATGTCTAGACATACCACATCTTCTTTGTCCGCTCTTTCATCTACTGACACTGGTGCTGGTTCCCCCATGCTCTTTGGTGCAGTGTTTTCACCTTTCCAAAGCATCTTCCCTCCTGTCTTTACCCCATCTGACAGGAGACAAAGCTGAGGTCAAAGCAGTGGTGTGACTGAGAGCACCCCACATAGGGGATGTCGGGTGCCTCTGGGCCTGGGCCTCTGTCGCTGAGCTGGGGTGACAGGACCCTGGAGCTTTTCACACAGCAGCCCCGACCCAAGGCAGGAGGCCACACCACCACCCAACTCCAACTTCCGGGTCCCTGGAGGGTGCGCAGCCTGCAGCAGGGGAGATTCACAAGCATGTCCTCAGGTAGTTTAAGGCCCCTCATGTGGAAGAGGAGTTAGGCGAGTTCTAGGTAGTCCCAAGGCAGAAGCAGGACAAGTGCTGGGGAGTTATAGAACAGAGAAGAGATTTCAGCTCATTGTGAAAGAAGCATTCCAAATACACTGACCTGGATACAGATGGAGAAGGCCACCTGAGGGGTAGTGAGCTCCCTGCTGCTGGAGGTGATCAAGTGCAGGCCAATCAGTTGGCTGAAGCAGTTCAGAGTGGAGCAAATTCTGTGGTAGAGGTTCACCTAGAGCAGGGCTCCTCAATTTCGATACTGGTGACCTTGGAGCAGATAATTCTTTGTTTTTCAAAAAATTGTGATAACATACATATAATATAAAATTGACCATTTTAACATTTTAAGCATACTGTTCAGTGCATTTGTGCTACCATCACCACCCTCCCTTACCAAAACTTTTTCATCACTGCAACCAGTAACTCTGCACCATTGAATAATAACTCCAATTCCCCTGCTCTCGTTTCTATGTATTTGGTTATTCTAGATATTTCCCATAAGTGGGACCATACAATATTTGTCCTTTTGTGTCTGGCCTATTTCACTCAGCATGACGTCTCCAAAGTTCATCCCTGTTGTCACAGGTGTCAGGACTTCACCCTCTTTATTTATTTATTTTTTTAAAGATTTATTATTTATTTATTTAATTCCCCTCCCCTCCCCCGGTTGTCTGGTTTCTGTGTCTTTTTGCTGCGTCTTGTTTCTTTTGTCCGCTTCTGTTGTCGTCAGCGGCACGGGAAGTGTGGGCGGCGCCATTTCTCGGCAGGCTGCTCCCTCCTTCGCGCTGGGCGGCTCTCCTTATGGGTGCACTCCTTGCGCGTGGGGCTCCCCTACGCGGGGGACACCGCTGTGTAGCACGGCACTCCTTGCACGCATCAGCACTGCGCATGGGCCAGCTCCACATGGTTCACCCTCTTTATGGCTGCCTAATATCCCATTGTGTGCCTGTGCCACATTTCTTCGTCCACTCACCTGTCGATGGACGCGTTTGGCCCTGTGCATACTCCGCTGTGAGCCCTGGTGCGCACGTGTGGGCTGGGTGATAGCTTGCTGTGGGCTCTCCTGAGCATTGTAGCATATTAGGAGCATCCCTGACCTCTGCCCACTAGAGGCCAGTAGCAGGCCCCACCACGCCATCTGTGACAACCAGAGTCCCCAGACCCTGCTCCATGTGCCCAGGGAAACAAAGTAGGCCTTGCTGGAAAACTGGCCTAAAAGACCTTAACGACTTTTAAGTAAGATTCCATCATACTCCATGTGTAACCACAAGAACCATTATTGGGAAGCAGATGTGGCTCAAGCAAGCACCTGGGCTCCTGCCTACCACATGGGAGGGTCCGGGTTCAGTTCCTGTGCCTCCCAAAGAAATCGAGCAAGAGAGCGAGCTGACAGGACAGGCTGGGGCAGTAAACTGATGCAATGAAGAGACACAAGGAGGAAAATAAGTGAGAGACTCAACAAAGCAGGCACCGGATGTAGCTCAAGCAATTAGGTGCCTCCCTCCCACATGGGAGGTCCCGGGTTCAGTTCCAGTGCCTCCATAAAGAAGACGAGCACAAACACAGCTAGCACAAACAACCTGGGAGGTGGGGGTGTGTAGAATAAAGAAATAAATAGTAAATCTTTAAAAAAAAGAACCACTGTCATTTTTGAAGTCCCTTGTGGCCTGTGCCATGCCAGGAGTCTTACATGCATCATCTCATGAAATGTCACAGCCTGCCTCAGTGGTCCCACTCCTTGCACTGTTCTTCCCCATCCCCTGCTGGCTTACTCTGTCTTCTTATGTCCCAATGACGTATCAACCCCCTCCTCCTGGAGGCCCACCTGCCCCCATCATGCTCACGATCCCATTCTTTCATTGTATCCCAACACTGTGCTTCTTCCCTGAAGAATGCGGCACTCGTATGAGTCTCCATCTGACATCATCTTCCCACCGACAGCAGCTCTTGGAGGCACCTGACTGGCTCATCTCTGGTCCCCACGAGCAGAGCCTCAGTGGAGTGAGGCAGAGACATCCGCTCAGTGGCACTGATGGATCAGCCACGGCGCCCAGGCAGCCTGCCCCGGTGGCCTGAGCAGAGCCGCCGCCCCAGGCAGCCAGCCAGCTCGGACCACCCCTTCTGCAGACAAAGCCCGCCGGTCCCCTGCTCCCCAGCTCCTCCATGCAGAAGCCAGCCACACCCAGAGAGCAGGAGGAAAGGGCCTGGACAGCACAGGCCACTCCCCAGGCCCCAGAGCCCACGCCGGGCCCTCTCGTCCAAGCTGGAGAACGTCACTCGGGAGCCCAGTCAGGGCCTGGCGGGGACGTGGTCAGGGCTGAGGGCATCCTGGGCAAGTGGGTGACATGGCACAGGATGGGGAGACCCCCATGCCTGGTGGCCCAGCCTCCCCCCCAGTACAATCCTGGGGGTGCCTCTGCCCACCCCCTCCTCCTCTCAGGGCCTCAGAGCTTTCTTTTGTAAAGTGAGTAAGATTTGAAAGTGAACATCGGTGCTTTTCACGCTTTCACTGGCATTTTAATTTTGATTTTAGCAAAAATACCTCTCCCCCTTATTAAAGGAAAATCGCACATGCTATCCCAGCATGCAAGACTCCAATACGCAAAAGCTTCTCAGTGCCCCCATGTCCCACCCTGCCCCACACTGGCCCTGGGTAACTTCCCAGCCCCGCAGGCTCTGGGGAGCCCCTCAGCTCCGGGCATCTGTGAGTCCTATCGGCCCCACTGGACACTGCGCAGATATGGGGTGAGTCCAGGCCCTCCGGGGTCTTGAAGGCCCTGGGTGGTGGCAGTGACTCATGTCATCCGTGAACACCCTGAGATTCTCGATATCTGAGTATCCTGTTTATTGCTGTGGGTCCCTGGGAAACAGGAACCACAGTACCCAGCAAAGAAAACTTACGGAACTCATTACCCCAGAAAGGGTTGGGCAGTGCTCACTGTGTTTGAATGATGGGGCCCCAAGCCGAGGCACCCAGGCCTGATCCCAGCCTGAGGACAGCAGCCCCAGCCCAAGAGAGCAGTGGTGGTGAAAGCAGCTCCAGCATTTTCCCTCTTTTTTTAAGGAGGTACCAGGGATTGAACCCAGAACCTCGTATTTGGGAAGCAGGCACTCAACCACTGAGCAACAACCGCTCCCTAAAATATTCTTTTTTCAGGTGGTACCAGGGCTTGAACCTAGGACCTCATACATGTGTGAAGCAGGTGCTCAACCACTGAGCTACAACCGTTCCCATTTTCTCGTGTTTACAGATTGATAAACTGAGACTCACCACAGAGGAAAGTAACTGGCGGTTCCTTAGAAAGTTATCTAAGAATCATCGTATGACCTAGCAGTCCCATTCCTAGGTATAAATCCAAAATAATTGAAATTGAGGACTCAATTTCTACCCCAATGTTCATCACAGCACTATTCACAAGAGACAACAGGTGAAAGCAACTCAAGTGTCTATCAACAGATGAATAAACAAAATGTGGTATATACACACAATGGAATATTATTCAGCCATTAAAAGGAATAAAGTTCTGATGCATGCTATAACATGGATGAACTTTGAATAAAATAGGCTAGACACAAAAGGAGAGCTATCATATGAGTCCATTTAAATGAAAAAACTAGAATATGCAAATCCATAGACAAAGTAGAGTAAAGGTTCCTAGGGGCTGTGGAGAGGGAAATGGGGTGTTATGGCTACATTGGGCAGGACTCGGTGTGATGAAAAAGTTCTGGAAATGGATGTGGTGATGGTAGAACAAATGTAAATGTTTAATGCTGCTGAATTGTACACACAAGAGTAGTTAAAATGCTAAATTTTCTGCTATATATGTTACCACAATAAAAAAAATGATTAAATAATAATCAAAAAAGAAAGTAACTGAGGCTCAGAGCCCTGGAGTCACCAGCAAGTGGCTGAACCGGAGTCATCGCCTTCCCCATTAGAGGCCTCGAGTGGCCGTGAGCAAATCATTTTATTCTGGGAGCTTGGTCCCAATCTGGAAACGGCAGGTGTGTGGCTGGAGCACGCCTTCATGCCAGCACACATGTGCTGACCCCACATGGGCACGGGGTCAGGTTAGACACCGGAAACAGAGAAATGAATAAGGCCCTGCTTGTCTGGGAACCTGCTGTCATGGGCACAGAACAGTGTGACAGGTGCCACATCAGCTAATTCTGCCAGGTGGTGTGTGAGGAGCATTTGGAGAAGAGAAGGCCTGAGCCAATCTGGAGATTGCATAGTCAAGTGGTAGAGAGAGGTGGAGGGAAAAGCATTTCCTCCAGAGGGAACAGCCTGTGCTAAGGAGAAGAGGCATGAGGCCAATCTTGAAGAACTCCTCCAACTCTAACTCTTCAGTACTGGAGGGTCACCATTAAGAGATGAAGAGGGGTGAAAGGTGGGTGTCTGGGGGTCAGTATCTCAGGTTCCAGGCTTCAGGGAGCTTGGGGCTGCCCATAGGAACCTTTATAATATTTATGAGAGTTTCTGAGTCAGTGCTTACTAGAGCCAGGAGAGCCCTTTAGGGAACTACCATCCAACAGACTCATTCTACAGTCGAGAACACTGAGGCAAGACCAGCCTCTTGCCCAAAGCTAGTCAGGCAGTGTCAGAGCTGGATTTGGGACCTGGTCTCCCCAGAGGTTCCAGGAGCCTGGCCCTGAGGCCACCATCAGGGCATGACAGCATATTTCTTAGATTGTACTGGACATTGTTCTGAGTTTCCTATCTCTCAACTCAGGGTAACCCTGTTCTACAGATGAGGCAGAGAGAGGTTCAGGAACTTGCCAAGGTCACACAGCCAGTGCCTGGGGACTCTGTGTCCTCTAGAATCCAGAACAGTCCTGAGTACATACCTATTGTGAATACCAACAGGGGGGATGGTCGTCTTTGGGGCTCAAGGCTGACTGGATAGAGCAGGGATTCACAGTCCAGCTGGGGAGACAGACACATAAAAGATCACTTCCTTGAATGTGGGGAGAGGTCAGCCTGGGGGTGGAGGGAGAATTCCCAAAGGGAAGCTTCTTGAGCTGAACCTCTAAGGAGGAATAAAAGTATCCAGAGGAAGAAGGGGAAGGATGCTTAGGCCTGGGGCCTGAGTGCACAGAACTGAGGGAACAGAAGGGAGCCTGGTGTACTGGGAACTGCACACAGGTCAGACTTTTGTCAGAGCAGACAGCAGGAAGTGGGAGGTGTGAGGCTGAGAGGGGCGCAGGGGCCAGACTGAGGCTTTGAACCCTCTCCTGTGGGTACAGGGAGCCATGGAGGGTTTTAAGTGGGAGATTCATGGGTAGATTTTTGTTTTAAAAATGTCCCCCTGGCCCCAGCCTTGACTCGGGCCTTGGGCCAGGCTTGGTGAGGCTGGGATAGGAGCGGGCCTCCCTGCAGAGCTCTCCTTCTGAGGGCTCCCTTGCTGTGTCCAGGTCCCAGCCTTTGCTTGGCAGTTGTGAGATGAAGCTGAGATTCGGAACAGGGAGAGCTGTGCTTGGTCGATCCCCTCCCCGCCCCTTCTGTTCAAGTCTCACATGGGAGAGAAAAGGTCTTCAACAGAATTTAGCCCAGAGCAAGCCTTTGTGTGGATGAGACAAGTAGTTGCCTGTGGGAAAGAGAACTAATGGGACTTTAGGAAAGTTTTGAGTCAGTGTTTCCCCAGAACGCAGCCCTGGAAGAGTCTGCTGGAGAAGGATCCATGACACCTTATGCACTGCATCCCCACCAAACTATATTAAAGGCTCTGAGAAGTCCTGCAATGGAAAACATCTTTTATGTTTTGTTTCACCCAGTGTTCTCCAAACCTTTTTATTTTTTTAGGAGGTACCAGGGATTAAACCCATAACCTTGTACATGGGAAGCAGGCGTTCAACCACTGAGCTACATCTGTTTTCCTCTCCTTTCCAAACCTTTTTTTTTTTTAGATTTATTTATTTCTGCCCACCTTGTTTGTGGTCGCTGTTCATTATATGCTCTCTTTGTCTGCTCATCTTCTTTTTAGGAGGCTTCACAGGTGAATTCTACCAAACTTTCTGAAAAGAACTAACACCAGTCTTTCTTAAACTCTTCCAAAAAACTGAAACAGAAGGAACATTGCCTAATTCATACTACAATGCCAATATTACTCTAGAACCAAAGCCAAACAAAAACACAACAGGAAAGGAAAATTACAGACCGATCTCTCTAATGAAGCTAAAAGAGAAAATTCTCAAAATAATATTTGCTGTTCATATTCAACAATGCAGTAAACGAATCATATACCATGACCAAGTGGGATTCATTCCTGGTATGCAAGGATGGTTAAACATAAGAAAATCAATTAATGTAATACACCGTATAAACAGATTGAAGGGGAAAAAAATCACATGATCATATCTATAGATGCAGAAAAAGCATTTAACAAAATACAACACAATTTCTTGATAAATACATTGCAAAAAATCAGAATAGGAGGAAACTTTCTGAACATGATAAAGAGTATGAATGAAAAACCCTCAAGTAACATCATTTACAATGATGAAATTCTAAAATCTTTCCCTCTAAGATTAGGATCAAGACAAGGATGCCCACTATCACCCCTCTTATTTAACATAGTCTTGGAAGTACTTGCAAAAAGCTTCTAGAACTTATGAAACAGTACAGCAAGGTAGCAGGTTACAAGATCAATGTATAAAAATCAGTAGCATTTCTGTACACCAATAATGAGAAATCTGAGGAGGAAATCAGGAATCAAATAACATTCACAACAGTAAATAAAAAAATAAAATACCTAGGAATAAATTTAACTAAAGAGGTAAAAGACTTATACACAGAGAACTACACAACACTGTTCAAGGAAATCAAAGAAGACCTAAATCAATGTAAGACTATTCCCTGTTCGTGGATAGGAAGACTAAATATTATTAACATGTCCATTCTACCAAAACTGATCTACAGATTAAATGCAATCCCAATAAAAATCAACACAGCATTCTTTAATGAACTAGAGAAACTAACTATGAAATTTATTAGAAAGGAAAGAGGCCCTGAATAGCCAAAGTGATATTGAAACAGAAAAATGAAATTGGAGAAATCACACTACCTGACTTCAAAACATACTACAAAGCTACAGTAGTGAAAACAGCATGGTTTGGGCACAAGGACAGACACACTGAGCAATGGAACGAAATTGAGAATACAGATATAGATCCTCATATATACAGCCATATGGTATTTTACAAAACCACTAAATCCTCTCAACTGGGAGAGAATGGCTTCTTCAACAAATAGGTGCCTGGAGAACTGGATATCCATATGTAAAAGAGTGAAAGAGGATTACCAACTCACACCTTATACAAAAATCAACTCAAGATGTATCAAAGACCAAAATATAAGAGTCAAGACCATAAAGACCTTGGAAAGCAATGTAGGGAAGCATCTACAGGACTTTTTAATAGGAAACAGCTCATGAACTTCACACCAAAAGCACAAGCAGCAAAAGAACAAATAGATAAATGGAACTTCTTCAAAATTAAAGCCTTCTGCACCTCAAAGGAGTTTATCATGAAAGTGAAAAGAGAACCTACACAATGGGAGAAAATATTTGGTGATCATATATCTAATAGACTTATATCTTGCATATATAAAGAACTCCTATATCTTGAAAATAAAAACACCCCATTTTTTTAAAAATGGGAAAAAGATATGAACAGGCACTTCTCCAAAAAAGATATACAAATGGCTAAAAAATGATGAAAAAATGCTCAAAATCACTAGCTATTAGGGAAATGCAAATCAAAACAACAATAAGATACCATCTTACTCCCATAAGACTGGCAGCTATCAAAAAATCAGAAGACTACAAATGCTGGAGAGGATGTGGAAGAATGGGAACACTCATCCATTGCATGTGGGACTGCAGAAGGATCCAGCCATTCTGGAGGACAGTTTGGCGGTTTCTCAAAAAATAGCTATAGATTTGCCATGTGACCTACAAATTCCACTGTTGGGAAGTAGAACTGAAAACAAGGACACAAACTGATATATGCTCACCAATGTTCATAGCAACACTGTTCACTATTGCCAAATGTTGGAATCAACCCAAATGCCAATAAAGAGATGAATGGATAAATAAAATGCAGTATATACATACAATGGAATACTACTCAGCTATAAAAACAAATACAGTACAAACACATGTGATAACATGGATGAATCTTTAAAACCTTACGTTGAGTGAAGCAACCCAGGCGTTGAAGGATAAATACTACATGACGTCACTGATAAGAAATAAGTAAACCAAGCTGTCTCAGAGAGCTAGAGACAGGATGACAAACTTAAAGGAAATTGGGGTTAGAGGAAGGTTGTGAGCTGACACCTACATGGGTGAAAACTATGATAGGCTGGAGATAAGTATTTGCACAGGTAAGGGATAAAATGAGGGCATAGTGAAAACTTTGGGTGGGGCTTTGTGGGCTTGAGGGGGGCTATAGATGGGAGGATGGGTCAGATGGCCAAAAGAAATTGGGGAGAATGTGGGAGGAACATGTGAACATAAGAGATGGTCAGGTATGTGGTTGAAATTACAATGTAGAGAAAACTCTTTAGAGAATATAATACAGAAGGTTACCTGTTTAAGATGCTTAAGGGTGTCATGTGACACAGGGCAAGCTTCTAGGGAGTGTGTGAGTGCTCATTTTGTCACAGTGCACTATATCATGGGGTGAAGATCCATAAAATGAAAGTGAAGGTACACCCATATCCTGGGGAGGAATGATGTTCTCAAACAGAGGGAATTGTATCTGTTGAGAGAATTGGTGGCTCCCAGTGGGTTAGGGCAGCCAAGAATGTCAAGCCCTCAACATTGTTGCAAGTATCTCTGAATATGGTCCTTCAAGTAATGAAGATTGATTGTCATACTGGGCCCAGAGGGGAGGGGGAAAGAAGTGTTGAATACATGGAATCATTGTAACTCTGGGGCAATGGAAGTGTTACACAAGATCATGCAATGATGGATATAGGACATGTTAAATTACACCAAAAATGTAAAAAGTCTATAAGCTAAAATATAAATGATAATGTAAAACATAAGATAACTAAAAATTTAGAATATTGTATAGTCTAAAATATAAACCAGAATGTAAACCCAAATGGAATTGTGTTTGAAAACTATTGTTTCAATACCTGTACATCAGCTGCAGGAAATATAATATGAACATGTAAAAAATTCATTGCTGGGGAAGGGAGAAAAGGTTTGATGTTGGATATGTGGGAGTACCATATATTGAATATGTGAGTTACTGTGATGTAAAACTTTTGTGAAGACAAACTTAATATTTAGAAAAAAAAAAAGAAAGGATATAGACACTGAGGAAGAAATGGAAGAAATTGCCTTTCCACTGTACATACAGGGCAACACTTACAACAGTGATGAAAGGCAAACTGTCAGAAACACAGCTTTTTAATTTTTTAATTTTTTGATACCCAATTTATTTTTCTTTATTTTTCTAAATTACTATGTATTCTATATCTAACCTTTAAACCCATCACTATATTCCATTTTACTCTTAATGGAACCTGGCAATATATTGAGCTTCCTTTTTGAAGAAGTTTTGGACCACAGAGAGATTCAACCATGGCAGGGGGGGAGGACCCATGTGAGGTGTTATTGGTGGGAGGCACATGGTTGGGAGGGAGTTCTCCAGGGCATGTATACAGGGTACAAAGAAAGGTTTGGATATTTTTGTAGTGTTTACAGTTGGAAATGACAGCTGAGAGAGTGCTAAGTTCCTGACCAGGGGAACTCTATCACATTCACTAATGGAACAGTAACAATCCCACAAGTGCAATGACCAAGATCAATGAAGATGGGTGGTCCAATGATGAGCCCTTGATACTCCAATTATGAACCTGTGTGCCTGAAATATGAACTATGCCTAGAGCTGCATGGTGCCTAAGAGTTACCTCCTGAGAACCTCCATTTTGCTCAAATGTGGCCACTCTCTAAGACAAACTCAGAATGTAGATGCATTGCTTTCCCCCCAGCATGGGGCATGACTCCCAGGGATGAACCTCCCTGGCATCAAGGGATTACTACCAAACACCAACTGATGATGTAACTAGAAAAAGAACTTGATTAAAGGGGTCAACTCAGACCTGCAGAATATCTCAGCCTAGATGTAATATCAGGTGTTAAAAACTGCTTTTTGACTTTGAATAAAAGAGGGAAAGGGAAAGAACAAGTGAATTCATATGGCTATGAGTCTCCAAAAAGAGTCGGGAGGTTATCAGAGGGGTGATGCTTATGTACACCTCAACAGAGTACCAGAGAAAGCCAAAGTATATGGAAACCCACATGCTGGTTCTCCTGAGGGCTGAGAGACTCAAAGGTTCTGTGAACATAACAGATGGCTCTGGAGTTAAGGGCCATGACAGTTGGCCCTACATTGAAGTTTGTGTACCTGAGTGTAATAGAGTTGGATTCAGATATGTCCTTTCTACACTTGCCTCTTCTGTTATTTTTACTGGACCTGTGGTTGGTGTTTGGGTTGGTGTATACTCAGGAGATCTGAATCTCTGGACTGTTCTTGTGATGGCCAGGCCCTGGGCCTCAGCAGACTTGTAGCTCCTACTCTCTTGTTTGTTGGAATTACCCTGGCCAGCTGACAGGGAAGTGAAGAGGGATGCACCACACCAGGGAGCCAAGAGTGCCTACTGCTGCAAGCTGAATAATTGCATCCATCATCCATTTAGAATCTAAGACCCCTCTTAATGTAGAGGGGGCTGGACATAACCATCCCAAGGTCCACAGGATGGAGGAATAGAGTGTGGGTTAGAGCGGACTTACTGGTGTTCTGCAGGGGAACTATTATGATTAGTAAGGGAAGAAATGGTAATAGTGATGTGGAAAGGGTGGCCACGGTAGCTGCGGATAGTCGGGAGATGGAAGAAGAGATATGGTGTGGGGGTATTTTCAGGATTTGGAGTTGTCCTGCTTGGTGCTGCAGGGATGGATGAGGGATGTTGTGTGTCCTGGCGTGGCCCACTGAATGGACTGGGGGAGAGTGTGGACTGACATGTGGACCACTGACCATGTGGTTCAGTGGAGCTCCAGAATGTATTCACCAGGTGCACTGGATGTGATGCGATGATAGAAGAGGTTGTTGATGTGGGAGGAGTGTGGTGAGGGGGGTCTGGGGTATGTGGGGACCTCGTATTTTTGGAATGTAACATTTCAAAGAAAATAAAGAAAAAGAAAAAATTTTTTATTAATGTTTTTGTATTTCATTTGTTAGCTTTAAAACTATTATTATTATTTCTTTTTCTTATTAATTTTTTTGCTTATTCTGTTGGCTTATATTGGAGAGGTTTTGGATTGCAGAAGGGTCACAACTGTCACAGGGGAGAATCACTGGTGTGGGATGTCAGGGATGGGGGGATGTTTGGGGACGGATGCACCTGGCGCATGCCTCAAAGGCACATGAATGTGTTCAAGTGGTCCTGGGGCATTGTCTCAGGAGGTGGAGACCCAGACAATAATTGAAAGATTATTGAATTCCCATCCTGGGGAGTTCTGCTACATTCTTTAATAGGATGGAAAAATTCCCAGAGTACAAGGGCAGTACCTACTGAAAGGAAGACGAACCATTACATCAGGCACTTGATATTGATGATTGTACTTATGAATCTTTCCTTGTGAAAATGAAACTTAATCTAATACTATATATTGCCTAAAGTTACCTCTTGAAAACCTCCTTGCTGCTCAAATGTGGCCTTTCTTGAAGCCAAACTCAGCATATTAATGCACTACTTTGCCCCCTGGCATGGGACATGACTCCTGGGGATAAGCCTCTGGCAGTAAGGGATTATTATCAAGTACCAACTAGCAAGACATACAGAAAAAGTACTTGACCAAAAGGGTGAAATATTAAATACAAATGAGTTTTTATGGTTAAGAAATTTCAAAGTGAATTGGGAGGTCATTCCAGAGGTTACATTTATGCACACCTCAGCAGGATCTCATTGATGGCCACAATAAACAGTGGGGGTCCTGAGGGCTCCAGAGATATCCAGGCACTAAAAGCAGAGCAGACAAGCTCAGGAACTTGGTACCCTGTCACTGGGCCTCACTTTGGACTTTGTGACCCCCAGTATAATAGAGTAAGCCTCATTTGCGGTTTGCCTACACATGGCTCTTCTGCACCTTTTATCAGAACCTATAATTAGTACTATCATGCTAAATATATGTCCCAGATACTTTAATATTTGGTCTAGTAATATACCAGTTGAGCCCTGAATCTCAGCAGAGTTGCAACACCTACTCTCCAGTTCATTGGACTCACCCAGGACAACTAACAAGGAGTAGATGATGGACAATGACCATCCTCAGAAACAGAGTGTCTGCAACTGCAAGCAAGAATTTCCACCCATCTGCCCCATGGGACCTAAGCACCCTCTCAATTGGAAACAGAGTAGACATCACCATCCCAAAATCCTTGATTGAGGAATGAAAAATGGACTAAAGTAGACTTATTATTATTTTATTGTAGAATTTTATTATTGTAGCAATGAAAGAACTTTTATTTTTTATATAAAGGCAGTGGCCACACGAGGTTTGAGGAGAGAGAGAGGGAAGAATGGGTGTAAAATGGGGGTGTTTTCATGACACTGGAATTGTCCTGCATGACAGTGGAGTGACATTTAGAGGCCATTGTGTATTTTGCCATAGCCCACATAATTGTCTGGGATAGAGTGTAAAGTACAAGGGAAATCATGTCCATGGTTAGTAGCAATGCTTCAATAAGTTTTATCAATTGTAACAAATGTACCATACTAATGAAAGTTTCTGTTAATGTTGGAAAGTGGAGGAGGGGGAAGGGTGCAGCATATGGGAATCCCCTATGTTTTTCACATAACATTTATGTAATCTAAAGTTTCTCAAGAAAAATTAAAAAGATAATATTTAACACACACACAAAGATAACTCAAAGGTCATCTGTAGTTTTGAAGTCACAGAACATTTTTCCCTTTCAAAGAAATGGCCATGTTAGGAGTTAGCCTCAAGCTCTCAATAAAACATTTCACCAACCTGCCAAAAAAGAAATTACATTTGAGGCATACAACACAAGTTTGAAATGACAGAAGGAAGAATTAGCAAATTAAAAGACAAAAGAGCTGAAATTGAAAAGAGAGAAGGAAGAAGAGAGGAAGAAAAGACTGGAAAAATGGAGCAGGAGCTCATTGAATTGAATGACAGCATGAAGCCCATCAGCATACATGTCAGGGGGTTCCAGAAGGAGAAGAGAAGGAAAGAGAGGCAGAAATACGTTTGAGGAAATAATGGTCAAACATTTCCCAATTCTCATGAAAGATGTGAATATACATTTCCAAGAGGCACAACATATTCCAAACAGGACAAATCTGAATAGACCTTTTCCAGGGAAATACTAATCAAAATGTCAAATGCCAAAGATAAAGCGAGAATTCAGAAAGCAGAAAGAAAAAATTGATCCACTACATACAAGGGATGTCAAGTAAGTCAACCTGGACTTCTCATCAGAAACCAGAGAGGTGAGAAGACAATGTGGGAAATATTAAAGATATTGAAAGCTAAATACAACCAGACCTCAAATGTTTATCCAGAAAAGTTGTCCTTCAATAATGAAGAATTTAAACTATTCACAGATAAGCAGAAACTAATAGAGTTCATAAACAAGAGGGCGGCCATACAAGAAATGCTAATAGGATTTCTACAGCCTGAAAGAAAAGAAAGAGACAGAGGATTGGAATGTATAGAAATGAAGAATATCAGAAACAGGTAACCAAAATCATGCAAAGACAGAACAAAACACCATATGATACGTGAAAGACAAAGATCAAAGTAAGAAATGACTATACAATAATATCATTGAATGTTAATGAGCTAAAACCCCCAATCAAAAGACACAGTCTGACAAACTGGATAAAAAAATAAAAAACACATCCATATGTTGTCTACAAGATAATCACCTTAGATCAAAAGATACAAATATGATGAAAGTGAAAGGTTGGAAAAAGCTACTCCATGTAAATACTAACCCCCCAAAAAGCAGGAGTAGTTATACTAATATTGGGCAAAACAGACTTTAAATGCAGGAAGGTTATAAGAGATGCAGAAGTCCATTATATGTTAATGAAAGAGGCAATCCACCATGAAGAAATAGCAATCATAAATATCTATGTACCTAACCAGGTGCCACAACACATATGAGGCAAGCTATGGCAAAAGTAACAGAAGAAATAGGTGTCTCTACATTAATAGTTGGAGACTTCAATATACCACTTACATCAATAGCTAGAACAACTAAGCAGAGGATTAACAAGGAAATGAGAACATGAATAATATGATAAATGAGCTAGATCTAACAGAACATATACAAATACAGAACATTGTACCTCAAATCAGCAGGACATACATTCTTCTCAACTGCTCAAAGAACATTCCACAGGATAATTCATGTTGGATCACAAAATAGGTCTCAGTAAATTTGAGAAGACTGGAATTGCACAAAGCACTTTCTCTCAACATAATGGAGTTAAGCTGGAAAACAATAATAGGTAGGAAAGGGGGGAATTCACAAATATATGGAGGCTAAATAATACTCTCTTAAACAACCAGTGAGTCAAAGAATGAATTGCAAGAGAAATTAGTAAATTCCTCAAGGGAAATGAAAATGAGAACACAAATTATCAAGCTTAAGGGAAATAAAATAAAATAAAATAAAACAAAACTTATGGGATACAGTGAAGTTAGTGCTGAGAGGGAAATTTCTATTCCTAAATGCCTACATTAGAAAGAAAGAAGGAGATAAAATCAAAGACCTAAGTGAGCACATGCTGGAACTAGAAAAAGAACAGTAAACGAATCCTGAAGCAACAGAAGGAGAGAAATAGCAAAGATTAGAGCAGAAAACAATGAAATTAAGAAAAAAAAATAGAATCACCAAAACCAAAAGCTGGATCTTTGAGAAGATCAGTAAAGTCAACAAACCTTTAGCTACACTAAAAAAGTAAGATATAAATAAATAGAAATTAGGAATAAAAGAGGAACATTATTACTGACCCCACAGAAATAATTTTTAAAAATGATCGTAAGAGGATATTATGAAAAACTCCTGTCAACAAATTTAGCAAACCTAGATAAAATGGACAAATTTCAGAAAGGCATGAAGAACCTTCACTGTCTTCAGAATACGAGAGGTCAACAAACCAATCACAAGTTAAACTACTGAATCAGTCATCAAAATCTCCCCACAGTGGAGCCAGTGTAGTTCAGTAGTTCAGCAGTGCCTTACCACATACGAGGTTCTGGGTTCAATCCCCTGTCCCAGTACCTAAAAAAGAAAATCTCCCAACAAAGAAAAGAACAGGACCAGATGGTGACACAGGTGAATTCTACCAAACAATTTGAGAAGCATTAATACCAATCTTGATTAAACTCTTCCAAAAAAATTGAAGAGGAAGGAAAACTGACCAACTTATTTTATGAAGCCAACATCAAAACCATGTAAAGATAATACAAAAAGAGGAAATTACAAACCAAATTACTAATGAATATAGATGCAAAAATTCTCAACAAATGCAAATCAAATCCAAAAGCATATTAAAAGAAATATACACCACAATCAAGTGTGTCTTATTCCTGTTCTCTAAGCATGGTTCAACATAAGGAAATCAATTAATGTAATAAAGCACATTAAAAAATTGAAGGGAAAAACACTTGATCATGTCAACTGATGTTTTAGGAAAAGTAATTGACAAAATCTAGCATCCTTTTTTCATAAAAACACTCTGAAAAATAGGAATGAGATTAAAATTCCTTAGAATGACAGAGGGGATATATGAAAAGCCCACAGCCAAAGGTGAAAACTTTCCCTCTAAGAACAAGAATAAGACAAGTATATCCACTGTCACCACTGTTATTCAGCATTGTACTAGAAGTTCTAGCTAGAGAAATTAGGCAAGAAAAAGAAATAAAAGACATTCAAATTGGCAAATAAGAAGAAAAACTCTATTTAGAGATGGCATGATCTTATATTTAGAAAATTCCTAAATATCTATGACGAAGCTACTAGAGCTAATAAATGAGTTCATCAAATTTGCAGGACACAAGATCAAATATGCAAAAATACAGTAGTACTGAAGAATCTGAGGTGGAAATCAAGGGGGAAATTTCATTTACAATAGCAACAAATATCAAATAACTAGGAATTAGTTTCACCAGGAATGTAAAGGACCTGCATTCAGAAAAACTGAAAAACAGTGCTAGTGAAATCAAAGAAGCCTTAAACAAATGGGAGGACATTCTCTGTTCTTGGATTGGAAGACTAAGTATCAGAAAAACGTCAATTCCATCCAAATTTACTTTTTGTTATTTTTTATTTTTTATTAAATTTTATTTTTTAAAGATACACAGATCACAAAAAAATGTTACATTAAAAAATATGTTCCCACCCCCCATCCCCACTCCTCCCACATCAACAGCCTCTTTCATCATTGTGGTACATTCATTGCATTTGGTGAATACATTTTGGAGCACTGCTGCACCATATGGATAACAGTTTGCATTGTAGTTTACAATCTCCACCAGTCCATTCAGTGGGTTATGACAGGATATATAATGTCCAGCATCTGTCCCTGCAGTATCATTTAGGACAACTCCAAGTACTGAAAATGCTCCCACATCTCATCTCTTCTTCGCTCTCCCTAACCTCAGCAACTACTGGAGCCACTTTCTCCACATCAGTGCTACAGTTTCTTCCATTACTAATCACAATAGCTTTATAGTTGAATGCCAGTAAGTTCACTCTAATCCATATTTTATTCGTCCATTCTGTGGACCCTGGGATGGTGATGTACACTCTACCTCTACATCAAGAGGGGCTTATATCCCACAGGAATGATGGATGCGATTCTCCTGCTTGCAGTTGTAGGCACTCTCGGTTCCCTGGTGTGGTGGTTGACCATTTTCACCTCCCTGTTAGCTGACGTGTGTAAGTGCAACAAACCGGAGAGTAGGAGTTGCAACACTGCTGAGCCTCAGGGCCTAGCTGCCCATGGCCAGTCCAGAAATTCAAGTCTCCGCTGGGTAAACACTAACCCCAGCACCACGACAGATTCTGTAAGAAAGAGAGAAGAGGCATGTGTAGAAAGGTCACATCTGAGTCCAACTCCACCATACTCAGGAAGACAAATTCCCATATTTATAGAGTCAACACCACCTCAATTAAAATTCCAATGGCATACTTTACAAAAATAGAAAAGTCAATTATTAAATTTATTTGGAAGGGAAAGGAGACCTGAATAGCCAAAAGCACCCATAAAAAAGAAGTGCAAATTTGGAGGACTCATGCTTCCTTACTTTAAAGCATATTATAAAGCTACAGTGGTCAAAACAACATGTAATAGAAAGACAGACACACTAATCAATGTAAATGAACTGAGAGTTCAGGAACAGATACTCACCGATATGGTCAACTGATTTTTTACAAGCCTACCAAATCCACTTTCATGGGACAGAACAGTCTTTTCAACAGATGGCACTGGGAGAACTAGATACCCATAAGCAAAAGAATGAAAGAGAATCCCTATCTCACTTGCTGTATAAGAACTCAAAATTATATCAAAGACCTACACATAAGAGCTAGGACTATCAAAATTCTGAAAGACAATGTTGGAAAACAATTTCAAGATTTGGTAGCAGGAGATGGATTGTTATACCTCACACCCAAAACATGAAAAACAAAAAGGAAAAAATATATATAAATGGGACCACCTCAAAATTAAGCATTCTTTCAATACATAGGACATTCTCAAGGGGGTGAAAAGTAACCTAATCAATGGAAGAAAATATTTTGAAATCATATATCCGACAAGGGTTTAATACCCATGTAGAATATACAAAAAGATCCTATAACTCCACAATAAAAAGTCAAATGAACCAATTAAAAAATGGACAAAAGACCTGAATAGACTTTTTCTAAGGAGTAAATACAGATGAAAAGATGTTCAACATCACTAGCAATTAGGGAAATGCAAATCAAAACTACTATGAGACATCATTTAATACCTATTAGAATGGACACTGAAAACAAACACAGGAAACTTTAAGTATTGGGAAAGATGTTGAGAAATAGGAATGCTTATTTGCTGTGGCAGGATTGTAGACAGGTGCAGCTGCTATGGAGGGCTTGCAGTTCCTAAAGCTAAACATACATTTGCCATGTGACCTGGCAATACCACTATGGACAACACTATCTTGCATATCTCACCCTAGTCCCTCCCTTGGATAAGGCAATTCCAAAGAGTATGGATGACTTCTGAGTTCCTGAGACTGACACCTTCACTGTGGAGACCAAATTACACCTGTGATTGATGTCTAATTTACATATGAGGAGGCAGAGATTTCCAACTACAAAAGATGATGCAAAATTCTGATAATGAAAGTGCCCAACCTCAAAAGCCCCAGATTCCTGATATGAAAGAGGGTCCTGGATTCTGACAAGGGCCCAGATTCCTAATAGAGATGGAATTTGAACTCAACACTGAAGGGTTGGTAGCATTTGACTCATGAGTGCAGAAGCACTAGGTTAGGAGATGAGAAAGGGCTCAGCACATTTAAAGATCAGGAAGGAAGACAAGCAGGGCAGGGAGTGGAGGCATGGAAAGAAACAAGGTTGGACTGTAAAGTGGTCAGCTTATCAACAGATTTAGAATGAAGTAAAGAGTTCATGAAAATCCAAGGCCCAGTCACCATGTACTAGGGGTCATCAGACTCTCTGGGGGCAAGATCCCAGCATCGGTAGTTTCCACAGCTCCCCAGGAGACTTGATTCACCGCAACCAAGGCTGAGAACCACTGATGTGGACCTCTGAGACCTTGACAAAGAGTCTGGATTCTACTCTACATGCATTGAGCAACCTTTGAAGAATTCAGAGCAGAGTAACTGAATTAACAAAAAAAAAAGAGTGTTTTTTTACATTAAGATTGCTACGGCTGCTGTGTGAAGGATAATAATTTGGAAGATTTGTTGCTTCTCAACCATCTATGTAACTATGCTTCCCCTAACTGGGTCTAAGAAAAATTATTATGTATTAAGCTCTTATAAGATTCGCAGGCAAAATGGTAAGTAATTTTTCTATACTATTTCACAATCTATTCACAATATTTGATATAGAGAAATGGCATATGAAATTATTTTTTTTTGTCTTTTCAGTGAAACTTTTATTTAGAATACTATGCAATTCACCATCTAATGTCTTACATGTAATACCCTCAAGACAGGAATTTTCTTCCTGTCTTGAAAACTAGGAAAACTTAGTCACATTAGAAACTGGATTTTCCCCCCAGGATGAGAGGTCTGTATGTTTATATTTAGCTGCTTTCATTGGCTTTCAGGAAGCTCTGAGCCAGATTTTATATTCAATGTCAACACTAGTTTTTGTTTTTTTTCTTTTTAAGTAAAGTTTACTGAGGAAAAATTTACGTACAGCAAAATCACCCTTTGTATGTATACTTCTGTGAGTTTGGTCCAAAGCATAGTTGTATAACCACAAAACATTCAAGATGTAGAATAGTTCTATAAACTTAAAAAAATCCCTTATGCTAATTTGTAGTCAACCTTCCCTCATTCCCTTCCCTGGCAATAATGAGGCTGTTTATAGTCCAATAGTTTTGGCTCATCCAGAATGCTATATAAATTGAACCATGCTGTGTGAAGTCTTTCAAGTCCACTTCTTTCATTATATAATGCATTTGAGATTTGTCCAACTTGTTGCATGTATCCACACATCACTCCTTTTTAGTGCTAAATAGTATTCCATTGTGAAGATTTACCACAGTTTGCTTATTTATTTACCAGTTTCAAGACATTTGGACTGTTTCCAATTTTTAATGATTATGATTGCTGTAAAGATGTGTGTGCAGGTTTTGTGCAAACATACGGCTTCAATTCATTTGGGCATGAAATACCTAGGAGTGGGATTGCTGAGTCCTAATGCAGGTATATGCATAAATCTGTAAGAAAGATTCAACAGTTTCCCAAACAGCTGTGCCATTTTACATCCCTTCTGTAATGCATGACTATGCCAATTGCTCAGCCTGGTATTGTCAGATTATTGGAACCTTCTTCAATGACGTTCCCATTCAAAGTTTTTCCTAGTGTTTATTGAGTTGTTTCTTTACTTATTAAGAGTTTCTTATACTTTTTGAATGCAACATTTAAAATAAAAAAAAAAGATGTAGACACTGAGGAAGGAATGGAAGAGATTTCCTTGCCACAGTAAATAAAGGGCAACACTTATTACAGTGATGAAAGGCAAAAGGTCAAAACAAAGTTTTATGATATTTTTCATTTTTAATACCCCAATTTATTTTTTACTTTATTTCAGTTATTCTAAATCAGTATATATTCTATTTCTAATCATTAAACCTATCATTACTATTTCATTTTCCTACTAATTGAATTTGGAAATATATTAAGCTTCATTTTTTAAGAAGTTTTGGATCACAGAGAGTTCAACTGTGACAGAGGAGGCACACCCGCATGGGGTGTCATTGATGGAGGACACATGGGTGGGAGGAAGTTCCCCAGGGCATGTATATAATGTATATAAAAATGTTCAGATATTCATTGGGTATTGTCATAGTAGGTAGAGTTACACACGTCAACTGAGGGAGTGCTGAGTTCCTACCCAGGGGAGCTCTGTCACATTCCCCAATGGAACAGCAACAATCCACCAAGTGCAAGGGCAAATGCCAGTGAAGAAGGATGGACCAATGACGGGCACTTGATACTGATGACTATGCTTATGAGCCTGTGTGCTTGAAATTTCAACTAGGCCTAGAGATGCAGGCTGCCTAAGAGTTACCTCCTGAGAGCCTCCATGTTGCTCAAACATGGATGCTCTCTAAGCCAAACTCAGCATGTAAATGTGTTACCTTCCCCCCAGTGTGGGACATGACTCCTAAGAATGGACCTCCCTGGTGCTGAGGGATTACTACCAATCACCAACTGGTGATTCAATTAGGAAAAGACCTTGAATAAAAGGAGCAAATGGTAAAGACAAATTAGTTTATATGGATAAGAGCCTTCAAAATGAGTCAGGATGTCATCAGTGGGCTCAGACTGAAGCACATCTCAGCAGGATCCCAGAGACAGCCAAAATAGATACAACCCCAGGTACTGGTGCTCCTGAGGTCTACAGAGACACACAGGTTCTATGGTCATGGCAGATGGCTCTGGAGTTCAGTGCCTTGCCAGTGGGCCCTACTTTGGAATTTGTGCTCCTGAGTGTGATGGAGTTGGACTCAAATGTGACCTGTCTATACATACATCTTCTGTCACTTTTACTGAACCTGTGGTTGGCATTGGGGTTGGTGTATACTCAGGAGACTTGAATCTCTGGAATGGCAATGTGCCAGCTGGGCCCTGAGCCTCAGCAACACCTACTTTCCAGTCACTGGACTTACCCAGGTCAGCAAACAAGGAGGTGAAGATGGTCAACTACCACACCAGGGAACCAAGAGTGTCTACAACTGCAAGCAGGAGACTCACATCCATCAGCCATGTGGGATCTAAGCCACATCTCAATATAAAGGTGGAGTGTACATCACCATCCCAGGGTCCACAGGATTGAGGAGTAAAATATGGATTAGAGTGGACTTATTGGTATTCTACTATAGAACAAGTGTGACTCTAGCAATGGAAGAAATTGTATCATTGATGTGGAGACCGTGGCCATGGGAGTTTCTGAAGGCAGGGAGACTGAAGAAGAGGTATGAGGGAGGGACATTTTTCAGGACTTGGAGTTGTCCTAAATGATATTGCAGGGACAGATGCAGGACATTATATATACTGCCATAACCCACTGAATGGACTGGGGGAGAGTGCAAACTACAATGTAAACTATAAACCATTGGTGTAGCAGTGCTTCAAAATGTATTCATCAAATGCAATGAATGTGCCACAATGATGAAAGAGGTTGTTGAGGAGTGGGAGGAGTGGGGAGAGTGGGTTGTGGGGTATAAGGGAACTTCATGTTTTTTAATGTAACATTTTTTGTGATCTATGTATTTTTTTTTAAAAGACAATTAAATAAAAATTAAAAATTTAAAAGTTTTTTATATATTCAGCTCACCATTCTTCTATCATGTTTATGTTTTGTCAATATTTTCTTCCTGTGTATGTCATATCTTTTTATTTTCTTAACTGTATCTTTTGAAGAACAGAAGTTTTTAATTATGATGAACTGCAATTTATAAGGGTTTTTATAAGCATATTTTAATTTCAATTTGGTTTTCCTCTTTTCATGCTTATTTAATAATTCCATCATAACTTTTTAAATTATGGAGGAAAGGAGAAAGTTATAAAAGCAAGGTAAGCAAGACTAAGTTGTGTACAAATTTTAGAAACCTCTTGGACTCCTTACTGATATACTCAGAAAACCTCTTAAAATATACAGTTCTTACTATAGATTCAACTGCACAAAATAATAATGGTGATCAAGAGAACTACAGAATAGTATAGGAAACTTCATAATGTAATTTTTAGAGCAAAGTTCAAAATTGTTAAAATTCTGCAAATAAATGTATAAATGTATGACAATGCTGTCAAAATACAGATAAATGAGATGAGGTTTGGGGAAGGTCAAAAGATTATACAGGAAAGTGGATGTGGACCAAGTGATGGAGCTTCTGCCTACCATATGGGAGGACCTGGGTTCAATCCCTGCTGCCTCCTGGTGACAAAGGAAGAAGAGAAAGTGTGCCTGTGTGGCGAGCCAGTGCCCATGTGAGTGCCCCCATGGTGAGCTGGTGCCCACCCAAATGAGTCACGGAGCAAATGATGATGCATAAAAAGAGAGATGAAAGGGAGATTCAAGGTGAAATGCAGCCGAGATTGGGAACTGAGGTGGCACAATTGACAGGGAAACTGTCTCCACATCAGGGGACTCCAGGATCAAATTCCTGTTAATCCTAGAGGAGAGAAAATGAGTAGAGAAGACAAAAAAAAAAAAAAAAAAAAAAAAGAGATATGTACAGAAGATCACATAGTGAATGGACACAGACATCAAAAAGAGCAGGGTGGGAGGAGGGGAAGGGGAAAAATAAATATTTTTTAAAAAGATTATACAGATGTAATAAGTTTATAAGTTTGTGGAGGTTTGTTTTATTTTACACTTCCACCTAGATTCTTTAAAAAATGTTTTTTATTCAAATATTCTTTCTTTATTATTACCTTTTTAAAAAAGATACATAGATCACACAAAATGTTACAAGTCTTAACAAAAATGTTAAGATTTTTGACATCATTTTCAATTTTAAAAATAAATTAAGATTTATCTGTATCTTTGTTCTGCAAATCTTCCATGACCTTTTGTCTAGAAGTAGTAAAATCTGTCCTAGCCTGTAATGTCACTACTTTTGTTACCTAGAGTGCACAATAACCCACCCAAGACCTTTCAGGCTCAGGTTAACTTGATTATTTATGCAACACTGCCATCTGCTGACCTTACCTTAGAGCTGCATGCTAACTTTACCGCACCTAGTGAACAAGAAGAGATCGTTTACTTTTACTTATTTTACTTTTTAAAGAAATTTTTCCCCCCTTGCGGCTTGCTCCTTTTTCTTTTGCTGTCTCTTCTCTGTGTCCATTCGCTGTGCATTTTGCTTTCCCCTTTTCAGGGAACCCATTGGTCTTTCCAGGGTGGCAATTCTCAGTCACATAACCTTGATCCAGGTAAACCTCTCCTGAGAACTTAACACAAAGCAAGTTTTTAGAAGGAAACAGCTATAAGAAGAGTCGTTCCCTCCAGTGTTATATTTAAAAAAAAAAAAAAAGAAAGAAAGAAAACAGAAACCACTTAAATAAACAAGCAATAAGAAAATGTTTAAGTCCACTATGGTACTTCAAATTAATGGAGTGTTAAGCCTTGGTTACATTTTTAACAGTGTATTGGGGGCCTTCTGTGTGCCAAGCACCCAAATGAGCACTTTAATCCTCACAACCCTGTGAGGTTAAAAATGAACATTAAACTCTCAGGCAGGTTCTATACAGCTCAGAGCTGGTCATATTCCATAATCCAGCAGTTCCACTCCTAGATGGAATCGTTCCCCTCCTAACACCTGTCCACCAAAAAAATATATATGCAATGGTGTTCAAAAACTGGAAATAACTGAAATGTCTACAATAGTGAAAGGGTTAATTACCTTGTGCTATACTTACACATTGGAACTCTGCTCAGTAAGGAGACTCAACAAACCACAACTACACCCAACAATGTAGATGGATCTTATAAACATGATGCTAAGCAGAAGAAACCAAATGCAAAAGGTATATACTTATATGTTTCTATCCATACGAAATTCAAAAACAGAGGGAAGTAAAATGAAGTTAGACATTGGGATGGGGTCCTCTTGCATCAGGTGGGGTGGGGGGATGACTGGGAGGGCCAAGAAGAGGGTCTGGAGCTCGGCACTATTCTGCCCTCCGTTTGTGCAGTGCTGCTTTGTGAGAGCTGTACGATTACGACTTGCACACTTTTCTGTATGTATATTATATTTCAAAATAAGTTCATCTAGAGGAATGTCTAAGACCCATTTTACAGGTAAGAAAGGCTGAGAAGAATAAGTAACAGGTGGAGGACGTACAGCTGGTAAACGGTGGGCAGGGGTCAAATCCCTCCTGCCTAATTCCACCCTCTGAAGCCCCCACTGCTCTCCTTCCAGCAATAACGGGGCTCCACAGACCACGAGGTCAGACGTGCTCCTTCCCCGCCTCCACCCCCTAGTGAGGGTCACCAGGTATGGAAACAGAAGGGCGCAGGCTTCAGCAGGGCACGAAGGACAGCGCTGGGGGCCCACGTATGAAACGTCACGTATTGGGGTGGGGTGGGGGAGCAGGTCAAACCCACTCTGATTCTCCTCCCAATTCTGTGCAGGCACCGAGCTTCCCCTCTCCTTCTCCCACCCATCCAGCTAACACTCACTGAGTTTGCTCTCAGCAAACACTCTTAAGGAAGTACAGAGACACCTAAGGCAGCAATCCTTCCCTCGAACAACTGATAATCCAGTTTTTCTACTCTTTTTCCTTTCCCTCGTCCAACCTAGAGCAGTGGGTGGGAAAGCACGGTGGTGGGAAAGCTGGATAGGGAGACCACTTGCTATCCTTCCTCTTAAGAATATTCTCTATTATCACATTTTTTAAACTTAGAAGGTCTGAATAGAATTCAGAAAGGCTAAATACCTTCCCTTCAAATTACATAAACTTACTCACACATCCCTGGGAGCCACATTCAACAATTAAGGGCTCCCCTCTTTCTTTTTCACCCCACAGATATAAAACCACCTTTATTCAACCACTCCCACCCCACCCAAGGCTTAAGTCTCAGCTGGACACTCTACCCACCAGTGTTACTCCAAGAATCAGAAATTCCAATGACTTTTTGGGGAGGTAATTTACCTCCCCCTCCCTGTTGTTTGCACTCACACTATCTGCTCCTCTTCTTTTCTTTTTAGGAGACACTGGGAACTGAACCTGGGACCTCCCATGTAGGAACGAGGTGCCCAACTGCTTGATCCATCCCCGTTTGTTGCTTGTTATGTCTCCCACTGTGTTTCCTCATTGCATCATCTTATTCCATCAGCTTGCTGTCTTCTTTATGAGGCACCAGGACCAAATCTGGGGTCTCCTATGTGATAGGCAGGTGCCCAACTTCTTGAGACACATCAACTTCCTCATCACTGCACAGATTCCATGGAACAGCCTGATGGGCACCGAAGGCACAGGCTTTCAAGGATCTTCCAGCTCTGGTATTATGGGAATTTTGCTGCTCAAACACCAGGGGAATGGAAGACACCAAAGTGCCGAGAACCATGGTGGGAAGACATCACAGCCGAGATTTGTCTCCAACAGGAACCCTGCTGAGGTCCAACATGCTCAGTCTCTGCTCCCATACTGTTCTGGAGCTACAACTATTCCTCAACATTGATACTAAGCTGAGTGTCAGCAGGTTTGACACAAGATGGGTACTCAGCAGACATTCTCACCTGACTCTCCAATGCTCTTCCATTAAATTCAGCTCGTGCTGCATTCACCCTCCCCTAGTTCCTTAGGCATTCAGCTCTTCAGTAAAAACTTAGTCTTTGTTTCTCTAATTGAACATCCTGTAGACTCAGAGCCTCTGAAAATCTGAATCTTAAATTTTACTTTCTGGTAAACAAGCCACACATGGCCAGGTGGCTGCAATATTAGACAGTGCAGACAAGATGCCCAGTATACGAGATTCGGGAGGGGGCAAGCCACTATCTGAATTTCTATTACCTTGCTCTGTAGATGGAGCAGAGCAAGGCCTCAAACCATTTCAAACCTGTTCTCACAAGCACTGTAGGAAGGCACAGGGTCACTGCAGACCCAAGCACACTGGAGGCTTGCAAGCCCCTCGTCCTTTTGTAATTCATCTATGAACCTGACATCAGCTTCTCTTCAGAAAGCAACATTCTGAAACCAGAACCTCCAGGACCCAACAAGTAAAACCAGGTGTCATGGGATGAATTGTGTCCCCTGAAAGGGTATACTGAAGTGTGAACCTCCCCATACTGTGAATTTGGCCTTATTTAGAAATAGGATCTTTGCAGATGCACTTAGTTCACATAAGGTCCTGCTGGACCGGGGTGGCCCTAACCCAGTGGCTGGTGTCCTAGTAAGGAGGGGGCGATTGGAAACCAGCTCGGGAAGGTCAGGTGGGAGCGCAGGGACACACCTGCAAGCCAAGGAACGCCAAGGCTGGCTGGAAGCCCCGGGAGCTGTGGGAGAGGAGGGGCGGCTTCTCCCTCTGAGCCTCCAGAGGAGCCCACCCTGCAACACCCTGATTTCCAGCTTCTGCTCCCCAGGACCATGAAAGAAGACATTTCTGTTTGCTTTTTAGTTCAATAAAGCTTTTCCTCAGGATGCCATAAGCAGAGGTTGTTCCAGGAGCTGGAGGAAGGGAAGGCAGGCAGACACGTCCAGCATCCCTTGGGGGCGCCCCGGACTTCACAGACAGTGCTGATGGTGGGGATTTTCCAGGCGGCTGGAGGACAGGTGGTGGAATCCCGAGCTGACCCAGGCAGTTTCTATTGTTTTCGGCCACGAAGTTTGTGCCCTTTGTTGCAGCATCGCTACGAAACTAACCCAATGGGGCTGGCAAAGAAGAGCGCTCAGCTCCCCAAGTGCAAAACATTGCTGAATTTGTATGAGAGTTTTTTGTGTAAAAGGCAGAACTTGAAATCAATAAACTTCAATACTTAACCTAGAGGATTTCCAAGCAATGAGTTCAGTTATGTCCCAGGTTCATCTTGCTATGTATACAAAGTACATGAGGAAAGGTAAAATGGTAATGTGAAAAAAAAATCTGTTAAGTTGAATGGAACTAAGAATTATGATTTGGGTAATACTTCATCTGTCTAGATTGCAAAAGATGCTAAAAGTAAGATATCAACTGCAAAGAAAGAATGAACTGTAGATAAGGTCAAGAGAGACTTGATAACTTTTGCAAGTGGAAAGACATTAGGCATGTGCATATGGATCTCTTCAAACAAGGAGCAGAAATGAGGAACAGAGATGGGAATATCTTGGGAAGATCTGTGGAGGACCCTCTTGTCTAATGATATGTGAAATAGTCAGAAGACGTGCAAATTTAATACCTGATACTCCTTCATATCAGGCATTAAATTTTCAATAATTCTCTTATTTTTTCCAATATAAAATAAAAAGTTGTATAATTCACAGTAGTTACATTATTAAACCTAATGTATATATATCGTCCAACATACAAGCAATAGATGCTTAGTGGTCATTTTTATGGAATTTAAGAAGAATATCTAAGCTACCCAAATAGCTTTTTAAATCAAATTTTAGATTGAACTGATCCTAGCTTGTCTTACAGACTTCCTGGAATCTTCCATGCAGCTATGTCAGGTACACACATATTCCAAATTAGGATTTTTATACTGCTTTGTAGCAAAGTCTGAGTCAAGCAAACAGATGCCACTTAAAAGTTTCTGTTGAATGAACAGACAACATTAAGTCAACAATTATTTCAGTCTACAAAATTGTTTTCAGGTCATTCACATTTTTAAAAATTTATTGAAGTGTATCACTCATACATAAACATACATAAATAATACATGTATAATAATAATTGTGAACTTACAAAACAAACATATATAACATCATACAGGACTCTTGTACCTCACCCTACCGCCATTAACTTGCACTATTGCTATATATTTTTAAGTAGTTATTTGTTTTGTTTTTTTGTCTTTATTTTTTTAAGGTTACATTAAAAAAAATATGAGGTCCCCATATATCCCCCACCCCCCTCACCCCCTCACCCCACTCACCCCCCCATAACAACAACCTCCTTCATCATCATGAGACATTCATTGCATTTGGTGAATACATCTCTTTGCACCGCTGCACCTCATGCTCAATGGTCCATACCATAGCCCACACTCTCCCACAGTCCACTCAGTGGGCCATAAGAGGACATACAATGTCTGGTAACTGTCCCCGCAGCACCACCCAGGACAACTCGAGCCCCTGAAAATGCCCCCGCATCACATCTCTTCCTCGCACTCCCTAACCCCAGCAGCCAAAATGGCCACATTCTCCACACCAATGCCACATTTTCTTCGATTACTAACCACAATAGTTCATGAATAGAATATCAGTAAGTCCACTCTAATCCATACTCTATTCCTTCATCCTGTGGACCTTAGAATGATTGTGTCCATTCCACATCTATATCAAGAGGGGGCTTAGATTCCACATGGATGCTGGATGCAATTCTCCTGCTTTCAGTTGTAGGCACTCTTGGCTCCCTGGTGTGGTGGTTGACCTTCTTTGTCTCCATGTTAGCTGAGTGGGGTAAGTCCAATAAACCAGAGTGTAGGAGTTGCAAGTCTGTTGGGGTTCAGGGCCTGGCTATCGCATGGTCAGTCCAGAGATTCAGGTCCCCTGGGTATACATTAAATCCCAGCATCAAGAATAGTTCTGGTAAAAGTAACAGGAGAGGCTTGTGGACAAAGATCACATCTGAGTCCAGTTCCATCACACAGAAACATAAACTCCAATATAGGGCCAACTGAAGTGACACTGAACTCCATCTGCCATGACCATAGAACCTGTGGGTCTCTGTAGCCCTCAGAAGATCCAATACCTGGGATGTATCTACTTTATCTGTATCTGGGACTCTGCTGAGGTATGCATAAGTGCAACCCCTCTGATAACCTCCTGGCTCTTTTTGGAGATTCAGGACCATATAAATTTATTTGTACTTTCCATTTCCCCCTTTTATTCAAGTCAAAAGCATTTTTAATTCCTGGTATTATATGTAGACTGAGATATTCTGCTGGTCCAAGTTGACCCTTTTATTCAAGGTCATTTTCTAGTTCTATCATCAGCTGGTACTTGGTAGTAATCCCTTGGTGCCAGGGAGGCTCATCCCTGCCAGGGAGGTGCCAGTGGGTCATGTCCCACTCTGTGGGGAAGGCAACACATTTACATGCTGAGTTTGGCTTCAAAACTGGCCATATTTGACCAACATGGAGGCTCTCAGGAGGTAACTCTTAGGCATCCTGCAGCTCTAGGCCTTGTTCTTATTTCAGGTGCACAGGCAGGCTCACAAGCATAGTCATTAGTGTCAAGGGCTCATTGTTGGACCTTCCTTCTTTTTTGGTCTTTGCCATTGCACTTGGGGAATTGTTGCTGTTCCTTTAGGGACTGTGATAGTGCTCCTCTGGCTAGGAAATCAGCACTCCATCAGTTGTAATTTTTAGTTGTAACCACTATAAAAATATCCAAAAATTTTTATGTACCCTGGATATAAGCCCTGTAGAACTCCCTGCCAACCATGTGTCCCCTGTCAATAACATCCCACACTAGTATTCATCCCCTGCCATTGTTCAACCTCTCTGTGATCCAAAACTTCTTCAAAAATGAAGCCCAATATATTGCCACGTTTCATTAATAGTAAAATGGAATACAGTGATGAGTTTAAAGGTTAGATATAGAATACATATTAATTTAGAAAAATCAAGGTAAAAATAAATTGGGGCATCAAAAAATTTAAATATGAAAAAGCTTTGTTTTTGATGTTTTGCCTTCCATCACTGCAATAAGTGTCGCCCTGTACTCAAATTGGCAAGGCAACTTCTTCCGTCCTTTCCTCAGTGTCTATGTCCTTTGTTTTTTTTATTTTCTTAATTATTAAGCTTATCTTCACAAAAGTTTTGGATCACAGTAATTCATATATACAATATACAGCACTCCCACATATCCAACATAAAACCCTTTTCCCTTCCACAGCAATAATCTTTTTTACATATTCATACTATATTTACTGAAACTGATGTACAGATATTGAGACAATAGCTTTCAAACAAGGTAACATTTGGGTTTACATTGTGGTTTATATTTTAGGCTATACAATTTTCTAAATTTTTAGTTACCTTATGTTTTACGTTATGATTTACATTTTAGCCTATCAGACACGATATATTTTTGGTGTAATTTTACATGTCTTTATATCCATCCTTGCATAATCTTGTGGAACACTTCTATTGCCCACACAGTTACATTGGTTCCATCTATTCGATACCTTCTTCCCCCTCCCCTTAGGGCCCACAGTGACAGTCAATCTTCATTGCTTGAAGCGCCATGTTCAGAGATACTTGCAACAGTGTTGAGGGCTTGACATGCATGACTGCTGTAATATATTGGGAGCAACCATTTCTCTCGAGAGATACAATTCCCTCTATTTGAGAACATTAGTCCTCCCTAGGATGTGGGTATACCTTCACTCTCATTATATGGGTCTCTTTTTTTTTTTTTTTTAAAGATTTATTATTTATTTATTTAATTCCCCTCCCCTCCCCCCGGTTGTCTGTTTTCTGTGTCTTTTTGCTGTGTCTTGTTTCTTTGTCTGCTTCTGTTGTCGTCAGCGGCACGGGAAGTGTGGGCGGCGCCATTCCTCGGCAGGCTGCTCCCTCCTTTGCGCTGGGCGGCTCTCCTTATGGGTGCACTCCTTGCGCGTGGGGCTCCCCTACGCGGGGGACACCCCTGCGTGGCAGGGCACTCCTTGCGCGCATCAGCACTGCGCATGGGCCACCTCCACACGGGTCAAGGAGGCCCGGGGCTTGAACCGCGGGCCTCCCATGTGGTAGACGGACGCCCTAACCACTGGGCCAAAGTCCGTTTCCCTATATGGGTCTCTATCCAATGATATAACCCACTATGGCAAAATGAGCACTCACATACTCCCTAGGAGCCTGTCCTGTGTTGGATTATCCTCTTTATGTATCTCAAACAGGTAACCTTCCTTATTATATTTTTAAAAAAGTTTTCTCAGCATTATACTCTCAACAAAATACCTGACAATCTCCTATGTTCATATATTACCCAACCATCCCCCAATTTCTTGGGCAATATTACCCATCCTCCCATCCCTAGCCCCCCTCAAGCCTGCAAAGCCCCACCCAAAGGTCACCCTATTCCCCCATTGTATCCCTTCCTTTACAAATACTTATCTCCAGCTTATCATAGATTTCACCCATGTAGGTGTCAGCTTACATCCTTCCTCTACCCCCCAATTTCTTTTAAGCCTGTCATCCAGTCTCTAGCTCTCTGAGGCAGCTTGGTTTACTTATTTCATATCATTGAGGTCATGTAGTATTTGTCCTTGAATGCCTATGTTGCTTCACTCAACATAAGGTTCTCAAGATTCATCCATTTTATCATGTGTGTTTTTAGTGTATTCATTCTTAAAGCTGAGTAGTATCTATTGAATGTATATACCATGTTTTATTTATCTATTCATCTGATGATGGGCATTTGGGTTGATTCCAACTTTTGTCAATAGTGAACAATGCTGCTATGAACAATGATGTGCATCTATCAGTTTGTGTCCTTGTTTTCAGTTCTATTGGGTATATACTCAACAGTGGAATTGCTGGGTCATATGGCAAATCTATAGCTAGTTTTTTTGAGAAACTGCCAAACAGTCCTCCAGAATGGCTGGCTCCTTCTCCATTCCCACCAGCAGTGGATGAGTGTTCCCATTCCTCCACATCCTCTCCAGCAATTGACATCTTCTGTTTTTTTTATAGCTGCCAATCTAATGGGAGTAAGATGGTATCTCATTGTAGTTTTGATTTGCATTTCCCTAATAGTTAGAGATTTGGAGCATTTTTTTCATGTGTTTTTTAGCCATTTGTATTTCTTCTTTGGAGAAATGTCTGTTTAAATCTTTTCCCCATTTTCTAAATGGGTTGTTTGCCTTTTTATGTTCCAGATATAGTAGTTCTTTATATATGCAGGTTATAAGTCTCCTATCGGATATATGGTTACCAAATATTTTCTCCCATTGTGTAGGCTCTCTTTTCACTTTCTTGACAAACTCCTTTGAGGTGAGGAAGGCTTTAATTTTGAGGAAGTTGCATTTATCTACTTGTTCTTTTGCTGCTCCTGCTTTGCATGTGAAGTTCATGAAGACATTTCCTATTACAAGGTCCTGTAGATTCTTCCCTACACTGCTTTCCAAAGTCTTTATGGTCTTGGCTCTTATATTTAGGTCTTTGATCCAAATAGCATTGATTTTTGTATAAGGTGTCAGTTGGTAATCCTCTTTCATTCTTTTACATATGGATATCCAATTCTCCAGGCACCATTTGTTGAATAGGCCATTCTCTCCTAGTTGAGAAGGTTTGGTGGCTTTATTGAATATTATATGGCTATATATATGAGGATCTATATCAGAACTCTCAATTCAGTTCCATTGGTCTGTGTGTCTCTCCTTGTGCCAATACTTCTGCCTATTGTTGGCTTTTTTTGCATCTGGCCTCATCCACCAAGTCTGTGTCACCACCTGTTTCATCTTCTCCATGGTTGGTCTATACTATATCAACAAGACCTCCTCCACTCTGTACCAGGTAACTGCTCCAGTCCTTATAACAGCCAAGGTCAAGGGCAAGAGCAAGAAGAAAAATTGACCCTGAATGTTCAATAAAGTTAATTCTTTGTAGTGTGTAGCTTTGTAGTATGTTTTGAAGTCAGGTAGTGTGAGTCCTTCAATTTCATTTTTCTTTTTCAATATGTCTTTGGCTATTTGGGGCCTCTTTCCTTTCCAAGTAAATTTCATACCTAATTTTTCTAGTTCATTAAAGAATGCTCTTTTGATATTTATTGGGATTGCATTGAACGTACAGATCAGTTTTGGTAGGATAGATATCATAATAATATTTAGTCTTCCTATCCATGAACAGGGAATATTCTTCCACTTATTTAGGTCTTCTTTGATTTCCTTGAACAGTCTTGTATAGTTCTCTGTGTATAAGTCTTTTACCTCTTTAGTTAATTTTATTCCTAGGTATTTCATTTTTTTAGTTTACTATTGTAAATGGTATTTGTTTCTTGATTTCCCCTGAGATTACTCAGTATTGATGTAGAGAAATGCTACTGATTTTTGCACATTGATCTTATAACCTGCGACCTTACTAAACTTATTCATGAGTTCTAGAAACTCTTTTGTAGACCGATCATGGTTTTCTATGTATAGGATCATGTCATCTGCAAATAATGAAATTTTGACTTCTTTCTTTCCAACTTGAATGCCTTTTATATATGGTTCTTGCCTCAGTGCTCGAGTGAGTACTTCTAAGACAATGTTAAATAGAAGAGGTGAGAGTGGGCATCCTTGTCTTGTTCCTGACCTTAGAGGGAAAGATTTTAGGATTTCACCTTTGAAAAAATTTTGGCTTTTTCATATATACTCTTTATCATGTTCAGAAAGTTTCCTTCTATTCCAATTGTTCGCAGTGTTTTTATCAAGAAAGGGTGCCATATTTTGTCAAATGCTTTTCCTGCATCTATAGATAAAATCATGTAGTTTTTTTCCTTCAATCTGTTTATATGGTGTATTACATTCATTGATTTTCTTATGTTGAACCATCCTTGCATACCTGAAATGAATTCCATTTGGTCTTGGTGTAGCATTCATTTAATGTGTTGTTGAATAGCAAGTATTTTGTTGAGGATTACTGTGTCTGTGTTCATTAGAGAAATTGGTCTGTATTTTCCTTCTTGTGGTGTCTTTGTTTGGCTTTGGTACTAGGGTAATATTGGCATCATAGAATGAGTTAGGTAATGTTCCTTCTGTTTCAATTTTTTGGAAGAGTTTCAGCAAGATTGATGTTAGAACAATGCAAGGTGTTGGTGGAGATCTGATGTATGAGATCACTGTAAGATGATACACATGCTTGTTTTGTAAGCTCATAACTTTTCCTGTACACTTATTGTTTATGTATATTCATGTATGAGTGATAAATTTCAATAAAATTTTATTTAAAAAAAAAAAAGATTGATGTTAGTTCTTTCCGGAATGTTTTGTAGAACTCACCTGTGAAGCAGTCTTGCCCTGGACCCTTCTTAGTTAGGACGTTTTTACTGACTAATTCTATCTCTTTACTTGTGATTGGTTTGTTGAGATTATCAATTTCTTCTTTCATCTATATAGGCTGCTTATGTGTTTCTATGAATTTGTCCATTTCCTCTGAATTTTCATTTTTGTGGGAATATAGTTTTTCAAAGTATCCTCTTATAATAGTCTTTATTTCTGTGGGGTCAGGGGTGATATCTCCTTTCTCATTTCTTATTTTGTGTATTTGTATCTTCTTTCCTTTTTTTCTTTGTTAGTCTACTAAGAGTTTGTCAATTTTATTGATCTTCTCAAAAAACCAGCTCTTGGTTTTGTTTATCTTTTCAAGTGCTTTCTTATTTACTATTTCATTTAGTTCTGCTCTTATCTTCGTTATTTCTTTCATTCTTCTTCCTGCGGGGTTACTTTGTTGTTTTTTCTTTTACTAATTCCTCCAAATGTGTCATTAGTCTTCAATTTTAGCTATCTTCTTTTTTGATGTATAAATTTATGGCTATAAATTTCCCTCTCCGTACTGCTTTTGCTGTGTCTCATAAGTTTTGGTATGTTGTGTTATCATTTTCATTAGTTTCAAGGTAGTTATTAATTTCATTTGAGATTTCCTCTTTGACCTACTGTTTTTCGAAGAGTGTGCTGTTTAATTTCCATATTTTGTTGTGAAATCTGGGCCTCTGGCCCTTGCAGATTTCCAGCTTCACTCCACTGTGATCAGAGATATTATTTTGTATGATTTTGATCTTTCTGAATTCATTGAGCCTTTCTTTGTGGCCAAGCATATTGTCTACCTTGGAGAATGATCCATGTGCACTTGAGAAAAATGTATATCCTGCTGTATTTGATTATAATGATCTGTATATGTCTATTAGGTCCAGCTCCTCTAATATACTGTTCAAAGTTTTTGTTTCTTTATTGATTCTCTTTTGAGATGTTCTGTCCAAAGTTGATAGTGGTATATTAAAGTCTCCCACAATAATTGTAGAGGCATCTCTTCTTTCACTTAGTTTCTCCAGTGTTTGCTTCACATATGTGGATGTGCCCTTGTTAAGAGCATAAATATTTATGATTGTTCATTCTTCTTGAAAGATTATCCCTTTCACTAATATGTAGTATCCTTTTTGTCTCTCAAAATCATTTTGCATTTAAAGTCTATTTTGTCTGATATTAATATAGCTACTCCTGCCTTTTTTGGTTATTGTTTGCTTATAGGATTATTTTCCAGCCATTCGCTTGCAACCTCCTTGAATTCCTGGGTCTAAGATGTGTTTCTTGTAGACAGCAAATAGATGGGTCATATTTCCTTATCCAATCTTCCAGTCTGAATCTTTTGACAGGTGAGTTTAATCCATTGATATTCAGTGTTATTAGTTTCAAGGAATTTTTTATGTTAGCCATATTTTGTTTGGACTTGTGTTTGTCATATTTTGTTTTTTTCCTTCACTTCTTGTCTTTTTGGTTGCTTTACACTCTCCTCCATCTCTGCCTCTCCTGTTTCTTTCATCCTGCAGGACTCCCTTTAATATTTCTTGAAGGGCAGGGTTCTTGTTGACATACTCTTTTATTTTCTATTTATCTGTGAATATTTTGAACTTTCCATCATTTTTGAATGCTAGCTTAGCTGGGTAGAGTATTCTTGGTTGGAAATTTTTTTCTTTTAGTACCTTGACTATGTCATACCACTGCCTTCTTGCCTCCATGGTTTCAGATGAGAAATCAGCACTTAATCTCATGGAGCCTCCCTTGTATGTGATTTTTCTTTTTTCTCTTGCTGCTTTTAGACTTTTCTCTTTGTCTTGAGCATTGTATAATTTGAGAAGTATATTTCTTGGGGTAGGCCTTTAGGGATTTATGGTGTTTGAGGTGGGTTGTGCTTCCTTGACATTTACATCAATCTCCCTCAGCAGATTTGGGAATTTTTCAGTCATTATTTCCTCCAACACCGCTTCTGTCCCCTTTCCCTTCTCTTCTCCTTCTGGGATGCCTATAATACATAGGTTTGTGCATTTTTCATGGTCATTCAGGTCCCTAAGTCCCAGTTGGATTTTTTTTACTTTTTATCTATCAGTTTTACTATCTGTTTGATTTCAGATGTACTGTCTTCCACATCACTTATTCTCTCCTCTGCCTCTTCTATTCTGCTGCTATTTGCTGAGAGTGTATTTTTGATTTCTTGAACTGTGGTGTTCATCACTATCATATCTGTTATCTTTTTGTGTATTTCTGCAATTTCCTCTCCAAGTGATTTCTTCATATTGTAAGTCTCTTCCTTTACTTCTTTAAGTTGGTCTCTTATGTATGTTTTGAGATCTTTAATTACTTGTCTGATGTTCTGCTCCTCCTCCTGGTTTTTAGTTTGTTCATTGGATTTGACCATGTTTTCCTGATTATTTGTTTAGTTTGTAGTTTTTTGTTGCTGTCTGGTCATCATTTTATCTTGGTGGGTTTAATCAGTTCCTTAGCTTCTTTGTCTAGTCTTGGAGATTGATTAGTTGTTGTCTGTGCATAAGTGTTATGTCTTTCTTAGTCACTTTGTTCTTCTTACTCTATTTTCTTGTTGCTGGCTAAGTTCACTTTGAAGGAAAACATTAGGGACAGGGAGAGCAAAATGAGTAAGTTAAGAAAATACATAAAGTTCTATTGGTAATAAATGTTAACAGAGCAACAATGTGAGATCTAGGAGAATGGATATTAGACCCATACAAGTTGTATAGAGTTATAGCAGTAAGTAGAGTACCTATAGTGAGACAGTCAACTGAATATGGGGAGGAATATAGTATGAATTAAAAGGCCAGTGTTTTCATGAGAGAGGGAAAGAGGAAAGAAAGACAATAATATCAAGAGTAGATAAAAGAGAGAAAACAGAACAAAGATATTAGAACTTAAAAGTCAGACAATTTGGGGGCCAGAGAAAGGGAGGTGGAATGGAAGAGAAACCATAAATGATGGAGGATAGAAAGTTGTAAGGGAATGGGGATAGTGTAGGTGGCCAAAATCAATACACAGAGAAAAGAGGAAATGGAGGATGAGGAAACACAGCAAATATGGAGCACTCCCTGCAGCACCTATTGTATAAAGAAAATAAAATAAAAAAGAAGAAAAAGAGAGAAAAGAAAAAAAGGGAAGAGAAAAAAGGGGGGCAAAGAAAAGCAGAGAAACAAGCAAGAAAAAGAAAAAGGAAAAAACTAAATAAATGAGAAAGAACCTTGGGGGATAAAACAGGAGAAAAGACCTAGAAACAATGTAATATTAGCAACCATGACAAAAACAAAAAACAAACAAAAAAAGAACCAACATTTCAAGCTAGGAATCCTCATTGCATTTAAACAGTACGCTTAGGGATCTGACCATCCCCCTTTCTCCCTTCCTCACTTCTCTCTCTCCCAGGGCAGCAGGAAAACTGCCTCACAGGTCCAGTAGAAGATTCAAGTAGGTAGGTCCTTGTTGAACCAACTCAACACAGAAGACTATGGCTCTTTATTTCCAGCGTGAGAGCACCTACACCTCACCAGAAACCCCAAATATGCTCTTGGAAGCTTGGCTAGCACGTCTTACATTCCCTCCCCCTTAGGCATGCTAGGGAGTTCTAATTGATTTTCTGACTCCACCTTCTCCCAGACCAAGTTTCCTATCTCAGGACATTTAGGTAAATTACGCTTTCTCAGCAGAATCATCTCTCCTTTCTTCCCAGACTCTCCCCAAGTCATCTGGTACACTCCTCCAAGTTCAAGGAGAGAGAGAGAAAAAAATACAACACAAAATGCAGAGGGCTAGGGCAATGAAGGACCTCAGATGGACCTCAGGGTGCAGTGGATTCAGGTGTGGGAAGTCCGTGATATTGGAGACTCAAGGTGTGTGTTTCTGGAGCATGGGCCACCAGGGTTTAGGGGACACAGACCTGGGAACCACGTATCTGGTTAACATGGGGCCTGGGAACACCACAGCACAATAAAGACTTCAGGGATAGCTGCAGCTGGGATGCCAGCCCTAGGGGGAAGGGTCCTACCCACAACTTCTGACCTCCATGTCAGAAACCCAAAATTCCACCTCTCACAAGAATCTCCTCAGTCACTGTCTCACCAAATCGACATCCAGACACCTCCCACCCTGCATGCCCCTGAAACAGCCCGCTCAGGGCTTGGGAACACCCCAGCACAACCTTAACTAGTTATTAAAGAGCATTGTCAATATATTACTACTAACCTAAGAATTTTCCCCCAACCCACCCTATTATTATTTTTATATTTGTATCATTTATATATGAAGACACAAAAACAATAATTGTATGATAAAAGTTGTGAATTTACAAAGCAAACATGCATAACATCATACCGGAATCCCATACATCAAACTTCCACCAACACCTTGCATTGTTGTGAGATGTTTGTTGCACATGAAGAAAGAATATTGTCAAAATCTTACTACAAATTATAGTCATTATCTTACATTTGGTGTATTTCCCCCAAAACACCCTGTTATTATTTTTTAATATATTTTTTATGATAAAAGTTGTAATCCCATAAAACAATCATGTGCATGTGCAGAATGTCCAAGCAACACCCTCAGCAACACATTATACTGTGGCGGGATATTTGTTACAGGTAAGATAATGTCATCTGATTATTAACACCTTCATAGTATACATTTGGCACACATTTTGCATCCTGCCCCATTATCAACAAAGAACATCTTTGGCATAGACACAAGAATAGTATATAATTGCCACTAACCACATTCCACAGTTCACTCCAGCTTTATTTTCCCCATGCTTACCCACATTCCCACCACCCTGAAATAATGATGTACATTTGCCCCAGCTAACAAAGGACATTCTTGCATTTGTACCACCCAACACAGTTTCCATCCACCTCTTGGTTTGCCATGCTTTTCAGTTCCTAGAATATTCTCTAGCATTCTGTCGACTGGCTTTTACATCCCTAGACAGCCATTTTCAGCCACATCTTCTTTTATAAATTAACTGTTAATCACTATGTATTATGATCCATTGTATACATTTCCACACTTATACAGTAAAGCTAATTAAACACTTATACAGTAAAGCTAATTAAACACTTATACAACACTAAATATCAGTAGTCCATACCTGGCCTCCTCTTATCTCCTTTGAGAATCTTCCACCTACCACCAGGTCTTGAAGATATTTTCCTACATTTTCGTCTAGAAGCTTTATGGTTCTTGCTTTTACTTTTAGATTTTTGATTCACTTTGAATTAATTTTTGGATAAGGTGTGAGAAATGGATCCTCTGTTCTTCTTTTGGCTATAGATATCCAGTTAGCCAAAACTGGTTCTTTCAGCACCATTTGTTGAATGGACTGTTCTGCCCAAGATGTGTAGATTTGACAGGCTAGTAAAAAAATCACTTGACCATACATGTGATGGTCTGTTTCTGAAGCATCAGTTGGATTCCATTTGTCTATGTGTCTTTCTTTATGCCAGTACCATGCTGTTTTACCACTATAGCTAGATAACATGCTTTAAAATCTGGAGATGAGAGTTTGCTTTTCCTTTTTAAATGTTTCTGGCTATTCAGGCCCCCTTACTCTTCCAAAAAATTTTGATAATTGCATTTTCAATTTTTAAAAAATGCTGGTAGAATTTTTATCAGGATTGCATTGAATCTAAACATAAATTAGAGTAGAGTTGACATCTTAAAGATATTTCATCTTCCAAAGCATGAGAATGGAATGTTCCTCCAGTTATTTAGGCCATTTTTATTTCTTTTAACATTGAGTTGCAGTTTTCTGAATATTAGTGCTTTGTATAATTGGTTAAGTTTATTCCTGCCTATTTGAGTGTTATCTGTGATATTTTATTTTTACCGCTCTTAACATTTGGTACTTTTATTGATATAATATTCATTTATAGACTCTCTTCCAGGCCTCTCTCTCCTGTCTTTTCTTTTCAGGCTCTAGCACACCCTTTAGTGTTTCCTGAAAACCTGGTCTCTTCTTTAGAAATTCTCCCAAATTCTGTTTATCTCTGATATTCTAAACTCATGCTCATTTTTGAAATATAATCTTGCCAAATATAAGATGCTTGAATGGATATTTTTCTTTTGTAGCATCATAAATATATCATACCACTGTCTTCTTCTCTCCATGGTTTCTTGTGAGAAATCAGCCCTCTGTCTTATTGGGTATCCTAATTTTTTTTGCATTGCTTTTATCTTGTTCTCAGAATTCTCACTTTGTCTTTGGCATTTGAAATTTTGATCAGAGTATGTCTGAAGTTGTTCTATTTGGAGTATTTTGAATGGGAATACACTGGGCTTCTTAGACAGGGATATCTATGTCCTTCAATAGGGTTGGAAAATTTTCTACCATTATTTCTTCAATATCCTTCTGCCCCTTTCCCCTTCTCTTCTCATTCTGGGATACCCATGAGATGTATGTTTGCATGACTTTTCATGTCATTCGTTCCCTGAGGTCTTGTTAAATTTTTCCATTCTTTTCTTCATTTGTTCTTTTGTATGTTCACTTTCAGAGGCCATTTTTTAAATCCACCAATCCTATCTTCTGCCTCCTCAAATCTGCTATTTATGATTCCAATATTTTTTAATTTGACTTATTGCACCATTCATTCCCATAAGATCTGTTTTTTTTTTATGTATGCCTTCAAATTTTATTTTGTGCTCATCAAATCTCTTCTTAATATCCTTAATCTCTTTCGCCACCTCATTGAATTTATTAAGAAGATTTGTTTGAACATATATGATAAGTTGTCTCAACTCCTTTATATAATATGGAGGCTTATCTTGTTCCTCTAATTGGACCATAGTTTCCTGTTTCTTGGTGGGGATTATAAGTTTTTGTTGGTGTCTTGGCATCTGGCTTACTACAGTATTTATTCTGGGTGTAGTTTTTCACTTTAGTTTAGGGCTTCCTGCCCTTTCTGCCTTGCTGGTTGTGTAGTAGGAGCCAAGGATGTAGTTGGTGTTACAAGATATGGAGGCTGAAGATGCCCTCATTTTACAAGGCACCAAGGAAGCTTCTTCCAACTTTCTCCTTTGCCAGGGGTAGGGACAAAGTCACAGCTTTGTGGAATAACACTACTTGTGCTGGCCTAGACTGTAGCTGCCAGAGAGACTGAGGAAGCTTCACACCCCTTTCTCTCTTGCCTTGGGTAGGGGTGGAGCTGCAGGTGTGGGCAACAATCTATGCAGTTTGGGTCCAAAGATGACCACAGTTACCCTGGTAGACTTCCAATTATTCAGTGTTTGCCAGCCTAATGTACCTGAGGTTACCTGGATAGACTTGTGCAGGGCCCGCCAGCATCCTCTCTGCAAGAGGTGGGGCTGAAGCCTGGGCTAAGGCTGCAGGGTGATCTGGGTGAAATAACCTGGTTCCTACAGTCAATGTGATTTTTGTTCAGCCCTGTTACCCTTCACTCTGGGGGCAGGGTCAAAGTGGAGGGCAACAGCCCTCTTTCAGACTTTGACAGTTTCAAATTTTAGGTATTCTTAGGATTATACTTTAGCCAGCCAAATTTCCTAATCAGTAGCTGAAAGCAGTGGCCAAACATCTTCTCCTCCCCTCTTTTTGGGAATGGAACTTGCAATTCCAGCCACAGAATTGCACTGGGTGACTTGCATCGCCAACATCAGGTGATCACATGCCTCTGAGACCTGGCCAGTAATTTCCTAGAGAAGCTGCCACAGGCCCCAGCTTCCTCCCTGTAGAGGTGGGGCTGGGGCCTAGGCTAGATCTGCAATATGGCCTGGATGGACCAAAGCCGGTCCCCACCAGCACTGTGATTTTCAGTCCACCCTGCTTTCTCTCTGCCAGGCAGAGAGTTAAGATGCCAACTACTGGCCTCTTTCTCACTTGAACAATTTTGTTCTTCAGCTGTTCTTAGGATTATATTTTTGTCCACTGAATTTAATCATGAATAGCTGAAGTTGGTGCCCAACTGTCTCTTCCTCTTCCTCCCCCATATTTTGGGAGTGGAGCTTTCAGTTCCAGCCACAGAAGAGTGGCCAAACTAAAATCAACATATGCCATTGGCTGAGCATCATCCCTTATAACCTAAGCATTCTTCAATAGTATAGTATATTAAGGCACACAAAATTACTATTTGATGGCAATAAGAATTGAAAATAGTTATCTAAATAAAAAAGAAGGTAGAGTAGGAAATCAAATCATCTTTTGTGGCAATGAAAATAAAGGCATGGATGGCAAAGGGTCCAGTGAAGGAAATGTGTAAGGGAGGTAAATGCCCTCCCATAGGGGAAGTTTTGAATATGAAGGATCACGGATTTAATTTCGGGAAGGACCAGAGTTGGAGGATGATGGGGGAGAAGGAAGAAGATGCAAGGGATAAGGAAAGAAGATGATAAAATTTTAAATATTAAGGATGTACAATGAATAGAGAATCAATGCATCAGGGTGTAAAATATTAAAAAATCCCTAGCCTAGAGGGTCAATTCACCCTGTCATTTGATCTCACCAAGTGAAAGAAAGATTTCTATAGTACCCTTCCCTAAAGGACATGGTTTCTCAGACAGATGGAGGAAGCAAACCTATTCAAGTCAATTTGAGGAGGAAGCAGCTGGTGCTGCAAGACTCACTGCCCTACAGCCCTGGGGAGGAGGTTTGTGTTCGAGGTTGAAGCACTGTGGGAGGATAGCTGTTATGCTGCTGACAGTAATAATCTCCTGAATCTTCAGGCTGGAATCTGCTGATGGTGAGAGTGAAATCTGTCCCAGACCCACTGCCACTGAATCGATCAGGGACCCCAGATGGCCGGTTGGATGTATAATAGATGAGCAGTTTAGGAGCCTGTCCTGGTTTCTGGTGGTACCAGGCTAAGTAGCTGCTAACACTCTGACTGGCCTTGCACTTGAGGGTGACGGTCTCTCCTGCAGATGCAGCCACAGAGCCTGGAGACTGGGTCATCACAATGTCCCCACTGGCACCTGCAACCAGAAAAGAACATAGAGGATACATTAAATCATGAATGTATAAAATATGTATCTAAATGTAGGTTTTCTTATTTATCATATATATTCAGATCTGCTTTAGATGAAATGGTTTCCTCACTCTGCATGTTAAAAGCATTCTCCAAATTTATAAAGATAATACTCTTCTAAACCTCTCACCTGAGGCCCAGAGCACCAGCAGGATGAGCAGTTGGGAATGTGACATCATCTTGCTCACCCGACTGATGTACTCAAGCCCCATCTCCAGGGAAAATGCATTAATAGAGCTCTGAGCAGACAACCAAGTCCCCGAGGAGCATATGCAAATCAATAGAGAGTATAAAGGCAAATGTTCCTGTGCAGTGAGTTGTAAAGATAAATAGTGGAAGGAGATAAAAATATCAAGACCACAGGAAATGTAACTACTCACCTGCTAAAGGCAATTAAATAACTTAGCACCACTATTTTCAACAATATTCAGCACAATTCAGAAAATTAAATATTTTATCAGCAATTGTACTCTTTCAAATCAACTGTGCCCATCTTGAAAACAAAAGGAATTTGTAAGAAAATACATACATTTGTAAGTGTAATATCGTAACTTAAATAAAAGTTATAAATATGGTGCCAAAACCTAGGTGGAATATACTCATATCATTGGATAGATTAAGATGTAGTGCACGTGTTCTGTATCTATCTCAGTCTATTCTAAATTATAAACAGATATTTGAAGCTCCTCTTCAACATCCCAAGGGAACCTCACTTAAGATATCCCAATCTAGTCCTCTGCATTGCCCTTAGTGCAGTATTACCCTCAGAAATGAGTCACCAAATACTTACAAGTCACCCTTAGGACTATCATTTTAGTCGACCACTTTCTAAAATCACTTATGTAGTGATTAGGAGACATGAAGTGTAACACCTCCACCTAGTGGTCATAGGTAAAATGGCTTCAGTTCAAAAGGTCTGATAGAGCAGTTCATTTATTCCTACCCAAAACCAATGATAATTTTAGAATTATGCAAATAACACCATCATGAACCCTTCTAGGCATAGGATCTTAAATTAGGTACAAGTATAACGATTCATTTTACTGGGAGGTTACACAGTAAACAAGTAACATTTCTGCAGCCATTACTAACCTGCTTCTTTGAGATTTCCTCCTCTGAGCTAAGCTGTTACTCAGGAAAGGCAGGGTAATGTGAACCTGGTCCATTCCAGGATCAACCCTCTGCACGAACAGTCAGAGGTAAGAGAAAATTTAGGACACTTTAACAATTATATGAATAAAAAATTCTTCCACAACTATGAGTATATCTTTTCCTGCAGACTTTTTCCAAAATTCCTAAGAGGTTTTCCTTGATGGAGAATGACCTAAGGCATGTATTGTTCTAATTCTAATTAATAAGTTCATTTCCTGTACTTTGTCTCCTTATGAGCACTTTACCTTAGGAGGGGTCCCCTCCCAGCATTCAGGAATGGTGCTGCAGACGCCCACATCATCAGGGAAGGTATTCCTTATCAGTTATCTGCCCTGTTCTTAGTTCACCATGTATTTATATTTAGAAGATGTTAAAAATTAATTCAGGTTTGCTCTTTCCACCCTTGTATTTTTTCCTCCTCTTCCACGAAGTTGCATTTAATATACATTCTTAAATTTGCTTATTTTGCTTGAATTTCTACTACTTAATTGATAGGCTTTCCTGCATCAGTGCAATATAATTTCCTTCCCATTCTTACACATTCAAAAATTTAAAGCCATCATGGATGACAGGATAACAAATGAGGACGTGTCATGAAGGGTAACTGTGCCAGAGGGGTCCACGTAAAATGTGAAGTAAGGAAATGTTGTCTTCAAGTAGGGGACAGTTGACCTAATGCGTGAATAGAGGAGGGGGCTGGAATTCAAAGCCCAGTGCAGAGCACTTCAGAAAATGAACAGGACTTGGGAAAAGATGGTCCTGGGTATTTAAGAATGACTAATGAAACAGAGTGTGAAAGCAGAACATGCATGTTCCAAGGGGAATATTAATTCGATGGAAGTATGATTAGGTTACATACTATGAGAATCCATGGAACAAGAGTTTGAATTAATTTTTCATTTTAGCAGGTACTTGTGGGTCATTTTACAAGCTATAACTCTCCAAAGATGCAGACATAGTGGAAGCCACTAACGTTTCAGTGCAGCTGGAAAACAAGCTTTCTGTCATATAATGATTTTTAAAAGTGAAATTTTCCAAATGCTCTCCCAATCCCAAAGATCCAATTTAGGCCCAATCATTCTTTGATAAGTGATTTAAAAAGAACACATTGTGTTAGGAAGAATTCTAAAAAAGCCTGGGGACTCCTGTCCCTAGTATATTCACGCCTTCTGTCAGTTGTTGACACACTGTTCAGGTGCTGCTGTGATGTGATTTTGCAGATATCATTAAAGCTATTGACTTTAAGAAGGGGGCTCCATTAAATCTTGCTCTGCTGGTCAGAGAGAAAGAGCCCAGAGAAATTTATAAATAATTAGTATTTGAAATGGAAGAATACATCTGAAGATAAGTGAGCACTCAACTTACCAGACGCATTTAAATGGGATCCAAAGAAATATGCAGTGAGAAATGCAGGGATTTTTCAGAAATCCACGTGGGTAAACATACAGAAAATGAATGACTCCAGAAACTGGCAACTCTCCTATGGTGCCAAAAATTTCATACCCAACAAACTGAAGGAAAATCTACTTGCGTTGTCAGACCAAATATTCCGACTTGCATCAGGGAATTTCAAAATTCATAGATTGAGTCCACCCTGTTTATTCTTGTTTTCTATATTTTAATAACAACCTGATTGAAAACTTCCAGTTACTAATTGGATCTAGCTAAACAGTACAAGCTGGAATTTCCCAGTTGTTTGAATAAAGGGATTAAGGAGTCCCAACTAATTTTGAGTATAATTTCAGAAAAATTTACATGATTTCTTTACAAAATGCTCATCAACATAGAAAGCACCTTGATTACTTTATGCGTTTGAACAAAGACTCAAAAATTGTTGGAAATTATACTATACTTAGCAACGAGAGAATGTGCGGAATGGATTATTTTGTTTTTATTCATTATCAAATTGTCTAAGTCCCTATTCATTTACACTGTGTGTGCATGTGTGAGCATGTGTGTACAGATATGTGTGCTTAGACATATATTTTAATATATATGTATTATAATATTTATGTATATAAACATTTGTAAATTTTGATCAGCTTAGTTTCTCTTTGAATGACTAGAATAACACAGGTTTCTTGGATCAAAATATGAAGAACTTTCTACCAAAATCAAATAAAAGAAAATCTCATCATCTTTGCATTCTTAAATAGGAAAGAAAATTATTCTTACCACCACATTTTGCTTTGCAGAAAACTTTCCTATCGTTATCACAGACATCGAACATTTGTCTTCAGTATTGAAGTTTTTACTGAATTTCCAATAGTACTAACAATAGGAGACATTGGACCTCCAGCAGAATGAATCTTCAGAAGCTTTTTCTCTCCCCTTCCACCCAGAATTGATACCCACAAAGAACCTCAGAATGTGAAATCGGGTCACTACAGTTGGAGTTAGTTAAATTAAGATGAGGTCGTCCTAGAATAGGGGACCAAATCCAGGGGCTGGTGTCTTTCTTAGGAGGGGACGTGGAGACTGGAGCCACAGAGGAGGGTGGTGTGAAGATGGGCAGAGAGGCAGTTGCCCCCACACCAGGCACCACCAAGCACTGGGAGCCCCCAGGTGTGGAGGGACTCTCCTCGCACCCTCAAAGGCACTGCCTGTGCCGACACCTGGATTTTGAACCCTGGCCTCCAGAACTTTGAAGAAGATGCCCTTGGCTGTGCTGGTGTGCTCGTGCAGTGTCCATGCTGTCCAGGTGCTGCCCAGGCCCACCAGAGGCAGTGCACGTGCACTGGCCACTGTGACCCCAGGTGCCAGCCAGGGTCAGTCCCAGAAGTACCTGCCTGTGAAAAAGGCTGTGAAAAAGGTCAAGGCCACTGTGACAGAGTCAGCGTCACACCTGAGCAGCACAACCAAAGGGCCTGATGCTGGATCTCTTCTCTGGGGGCCCACAGGAGGGGAGGCTTATCTGGTGGCGCAGTGGAGGACATGGACTCCCACACACCCTGCAACTGCCAGGTGCCACTTCATCCTCCTGGGGAGGCTGGAGATCAGGGGGTGCCCTCCAGGCCCTGGTGGTTTGGCTGTATGGTGGACTGTGGGGCCAGGAAGTGGCTCAACCAAATGCCATGGACAAAGTCTAGGACAGCATCTTGAGCAGGTTCATCCAGAAAGTTATTTATAATATGATGAAAAATGAGCTCACTATTGGCATTAAACTATTTTCTAATGGAAGCATCTTAGGTTATTGATGGATAAGAGACATCATTGAACTGTTTGCAAAACCATTCTTTTTCTATTGGAGAAAAAGAAAGTCACTTTATATTTCATACTTGCCCCCCAAAAAACATGGAATTAAAGATAAACAAAATTAATTTAGAAGAACTCCCATTTGATCTAAATGAAATCTCACATGTCAGAGATACTTAAATACAACCTCAGCAGATACATGTGGTAAATTGGTGTTAGGAATAGTGCTATTGAAATAAAAGTTTCCCTGAGGTACAGATGCTAGTATTCTGTCACTCATGTTCTGGTTTCAATGAGGTTAGCCCTCCTATCATACTGTAAGTTTCAATAAACCTTTAGTGCAAGTTATAATTTTGTTATCTTCTACTCTTTGTAAAAAGGAAATCATTGAGATCTTACCCGTGGCTCAAATGTGACCTTCTCTAAGCTACACTCAGCATATAAATTCATTACCTACACCAATGTAGGACACAACTCAGAGGCATGAGCCTGCCTGGCAGTGAGGGATTACTACCAAACACCAAGCAGCAATGCAACTGGAGAAAGACCTTGACAAAGAGGGGGAAAGGCTAAAATGAGTTTATATGGTTAAGAGACTTCACAGTGAGTTGGGAGGTCATTCCAGAGGTCATGCTTATGCACATTTCCACAGGATCTCATTGACAGCCCAAGTAAATATTGCCTTAAATAGCAGGGCACCCTAGAGCCATGGAGACATCCAGACCTAAAAGCAGTGCAAATAACTCAGCAGTTTGGTGCCCTGCCACTGAACCCTACTTCGGAAATTATCCCCCAGTGTGACAGAGATGGACTCAGTTTCCCTAAATATGGCCCTTCTACCCCTCCTATTTGAACCTAGAGTTAGTACTAGAGCTGATAAGATTATGTCCAAGACACAAAACTTTGGGCTGTCCATGTGACAGTCATAACTGTTTATCTCAACAGTTACCAACACCTACTTTTGAGGTTATTGGACTCACCCAGGACAACTAACAAGGAGATGATGATGGACAATGAACATTTCAATAAAAAAAGAGGGACTATACCTGCAAGCAATGTAGTCCCATCCATCTGCCACATGGGACCTAATCCCACTCTCAGTTGGAGGCAGAGTTGGCATCACCATCCAAGAATCCTAAGGATTGGAGAATGAATGATGGACTAGATAGAGTAGACTTCCTGTTATTCTATTATAGATATGATTCTAGCAAAGGAAGAAATTTTCTCATTGGTATGGAGAACTGGGCACAGGAGTTTCTGAGAGGAGAGAGAGGGGAAAACAGGTGTCCTATGTGGGCATTTTCAGGATGTGGGAATCATCCTGAATGACACTGTAAAGACAGATACAGGATATTGTATGTCTTGTCATAATTTACAAAATTGGTCAGAAGATAGTGTAAATTGCAATGTAAACTAAAATCATTGCCAAGTGGCAATATTCCAAAATGTGTTCATCGATGATAACAAATATACCACAAAAAATAAGGATGTTGTTAATGTGGCAAAATGTGGAAGAGGTTGGGTGCAATTTTTTTGGTAAAATTTATGTAACATAAATATTTTGGAAACTTTTTTAAATTATAAAAAAGATAGACCCATTTTTAAAAAGAAAACTATTCATTAATTTTTGCTTTTGAGCATTTATTTTTCTTTTTTTATTGCTGCTAAAAAAGTTTTTTGAGAACAAAATGCTGGAGAGAAACAATAAAATGGTCACAATGGACACCATACACTAAAAGACAGAGCCACTTAAGCAAGGGAATTTATATTGCCCTTTATTATTTCCATAGCAGGACTCCTGTGTCTCTTCTCCAGCAAATATTTTACATTTGATTAACCTATAAGTTCCCATGTTTACCACTATTTACACCAATTCCAACTTGGCATCTTCGTCCATCAGGGTGGACAACACAGACCCAGGGAGTGTACCCAAGAGAATGGGGGTTTTGAGATGCATCAAAAATTTCATCCAATATCTTCTAAGACTAGATGGAGTTACCTCTCCCAAGATGATAAGGAAATGGTGAGGAACACAAGAATTGTTGAAACAGATGTCTTTCAGACTTAACCACAATGTGGAGACAGCTCTGTTCTCCACACTGGGATCTCATTAACTAAGACCAGAGCAAAGGCTAGAAGCAAAAACATAAACAAGCAATTACTAAAACCACAATGATTTTTTAAATTGTAGCTATTAATGACACTTTCTAGTTAATGAAAATTTTGGAACAAATGTTAAACAGCAAAATACATTACAACAATTGATATAAAGATAGAGTTTTTCAGGCATTATTGAAAAGGGAAGGCCGAGAAATTGAACAAAAGAACTCAGTCTCTGAAAGTTGACCAATTACATAAACAACTAAGATCATTCGTCCTCTCAAATTAGCTGAATATCAGAATCAGGTGTCAAAATGTTTAGAAATATGAATCGTGAGTCACATTTGGACAAACTATTCAGAATTTCCAGAATTGGAGTTTGGGAATCTGTCCTGACCAAAGTCACTGAATTTGTAGCCTGTCTGCACAAGTTCATGATGCAGCATTTAGAAACTAATGCTGCAACATATAAGCTGCCCAAACGACACCAAGGACAGAATTCAATGTTTTTAGCATCATTTTATGAAGATTGAGATAAATAAAGCATAACATGATAATCATTACATTTATCTTAAAAGTAAAGAAATGACAAACTGGTTGAGGATTCAAAAATGAAGATGTGGTTTTGAAATTAAAGATCAATCTCTGACTTTATTGCAGTCTTGGCAAAAGCAGGAATATGCTAAGTGTTCAAGAGAAGAACAGGCAAAAAAATAGGTTACATCAGAAACTAGAGGATTCTGAGATGTGAGGATATATCTTTATTATGATAAAGACTCAGGACACAATACACTAAGAAGAAACAGCCACCTGTGGATTCTGAAAATGAAGACAGTGCCCAAATGTGGTCTTAGTGCCAGGCACTTCTCAAATATTTTACATATATAGACTCCTTGAGCCTCACAACAATCCTAAAAAACATGAAACAGTTTTTATATACTTGTACCACACTGTAGTAAAGTAGCTTCAATTTCTAGGACTAGAATGTGCCCGGACTATAAACGTAAACTTCATACTTTAGAGATCAAGGTCATAGAGAAAACTGTACTCATTTATTGATAGGTATACTTACAAAATAGAGTGGTTTTAGTAGGTGTATGAAAGAAAGAGGTGATTGCCATCTTCTGTGTATTGCTTTCTTATATTAAAATAAATCAATTTAATGGGTAGATATCAATAAAGCATGAATTCACCCAAAGGGTAAAATCAAGCTTATCTGGTATAAATTTTATTTTAGCCTGATTTTTGCCTATTGATCCTCTATCCTAAAGCTCTACTGAAATTGTTTATTAATGCTAGCTAGGAATAAATATTCATGACCACTGTAGACTTCATTTCTGTAACTGGTCACATAGCAAAGTACCTATCCATCACTACATTCTTCCACTACCTATTCCACGTTCCTTTCACCCTCAACCAGCACCTCAGTTGACCGTTTTTCTTTGCCTGATGGGATGACTCAAGTCTTCATTCCTGAAGATTCTTGGCCATTGATAGTCGTGCCTGGGTTGACTTGTTGCAGTGTTCCATTGACTTTAGTCACAGAGCATGGGAATAAAAGGAGGTTCCCTAGGTCATCTGCATCCCAGACAAACTCTTCCTTACCACCATTGTGTAGTAGCAATCCTTTTCCTCTTGATAGGATCAATCACCCCAGCCAGTACAGTAATTCCCTCTTTCTCTTTTGATTCAGAGGTATGAAAAAACCAAAGTGAGCAGGCTGCAGTCTTACCTTCAAGATCAATGGAATCGTATTTGTGTTTCCTGGTGGAAGCACTCCTCCTTTTGGGACAAAGACCTGAAGACCAGTTGACCTTAAGGTTGCAGGGACAGGAAACAAAAACTTTCCTCGTGGATCACAGGGATAATAGTGAGTGGTACCACTTGCATTTCCACCCCTTGATTCCAGGATTGTGAATCCCAGCTAGGAGAGAAATAGCACTATAGAGTGAATGCTGATTTAGAGCATACAAAGCTTCCTGGGAAGCATTGCCCCATCCCTGCAGGTACTGTCATCTACTTGACAAGGTAAGTGAGCCCTATTAGGATCAATACACTGAGATGGAAGAACCCTGTATTTTGTTGGGTTGATCTCCCATCCTCTCTCATCCAAAAGCCTGGCTATAATGGGAAACGGACTTTGGCCCAGTGGTTAGGGCGTCCGTCTACCATATGGGAGGTCCGCGGTTCAAACCCCGGGCCTCCTTGACCCGTGTGGAGCTGGCCATGCGCAGCACTGATGCGCGCAAGGAGTGCCGTGCCACGCAAGGGTGTCCCCCGCGTGCAAGGAGTGCGCCCGTGAGGAAAGCCGCCCAGCATGAAAAGAAAGAGCAGCCTGCCCAGGAATGGCGCCGCCCACACTTCCCGTGCCGCTGACAACAACAGAAGCGGACAAAGAAACAAGACGCAGCAAACAGACACCAAGAACAGACAACCAGGGGAGGGGGGGGGGGAATTAAATAAATAAATAAATCTTTAAAAAAACAAAAACAAAAAAACAAAAGCCTGGCTATTCATTAAAAGCCATTATTAAAATCCTACTACAAAAATACAGTATGAGGACTGTATGAGATTGCAACTAGTATTTGTGTAATAAGTATATGAATGAAAGGATAAATAAATAACATAAATTATGCCAACTTTATTTATAAGTAAAAGAATTCTAAGCAGTAAACTAATAAGTAATTTTAGATTTTTTTTGATATTTGTAAATTAGCAGAAATGAAAATAGGTTAGCATAGCCATAAATATTCAAGCGGAAATAAATTTTGATAAAGAGTAATGTTACCAAACGTGAAAAATATTTTGGGGATTAGTTCCCATGGATGCAAACAACAGAAATAGAGTGGGTTTTGCTAAGCAAAAATGAAAGTATAATATGAATATTGTGTGGCTTACAGATCTGATCACAAGTTGGGACAACATAGAAAATGTTTTGGAAGTCTGATGGCATTAACACAGTCTGGGACATCACAAAAGGAGAAAGACATGATCCCACTTCTACCACAGATGGATGGTGGACACTCCTGATGGCAACATCAATGCTGGATGCCAGTCATGAGACATTGGAGTTTGAAGAAATCTACTGCCACCATCACGGCAGAGGATTCAGTCTGATATATTTTAGACTCAGAGATGCATGTTAGAAAAATTTCTACATATTATGTCCACATTCTGTGAATCTAACAACTGTAAATAAATTGCTAAATGCAATTACTTCTTTCCAACTTAGCATTAACAGAAAATTCAAGACAAGATATGACCTCTTCCCACATATAAATATATAAGTAAGGAGAAATAGAACCAGGAAGAAGGTGGCAGAGTAAGGAGCTCCTAGAGTCAGCTCATGCTGCAGGGCAGCTAGTAATCACCCAGAGCTATCTAAAGCATCTGTCTGTTGGCTCCAGGAGACAAGAAGGTCATCCTGCAACATCATTGAAAGATTGGAAGGAGAATACTCCCCATCTGTGGTGAAGATTTGTGAGTAGGGCACTCCACATCCCAGAGATTAGTGTCCATCTTCCACTGGCTACACATGTTGCCTAAGGAGTGATTTCATGGCTGGCATTGGAAACTCCACTTCCCAAAAATGGAGAAGGAAGAGATGATTGGGCAGCAATTTAAGATACTGATTAGTAAATACAGAGGGTTATATTATAATCCTAAGAAGAGCTAAAGTTTGTACCTGTCCAAGTCAAAAAGAAGCCAGTAACACCATTTTAACTCCTCCTCTGGCACAAGGGAAGCAGCATGTACTGAAAATCACAGTGCTGGTAGGGACCAGCTTCTTTCCATCCTGACCAAATTGCCCTTGTAGCATAAACCCCAGCCCCACCTCTGGCAGAGACATAGCTGGAAAGGCATGCACCAGCCGATCCAGGAAAATATAGGCCACACAAAGGAGGCTGGTGATCATCCTATTTGGCCATGCAGGCTGCCTCAGGAGCTATCCTGTGATGGAATATGAATCTCCAATTCCCAAAAACAAGGAGGAAGAGATGGTTGACCACTGATTTCAGCTACTAATTACTAAATTTGGATGGCTAGAGTATAACTCTAAAAATAGCTAAGTTTTTAAAATGTCCAAGTCAGAAAATGACTGGTAGCCGCCATATTGACTATGCCTACAGCATGAGGACAAGCAGGTTCACTGAAAATCACCGTGATTTTAGGGACAGGTATCTTTCACCCAGGTTGGCCTGCAGCCCAAGCCTAGGATTCAGTCCCACCTCTTGTAGGGAGGAAGCTGTCGAGCCCTGCAATATCCTTTTCAGATAAATGATGGTGTATTTGGCTAACACTAACAGAAGAGCGTGATATGTATGGACAACTGCGATCATCTTGAACCTGTAATGCATAAATTGCTCCCCAAATCTGTAGCTCCATCCCAGTCCCAGGAAGCTGAGAAAGACACCTGAAGCTTCATAAGTCTCTCTGGGCAACCGCAGTCTAGAACTACACAACTTGGATTATTATACACAGAAGTAGCTTGGTCTGAAAACCTCGCAAGATGAAATGTGGAAAAAATTTCATAATTCCCTGGGGCACTGAGGGCAACTTGAGCCTCCACAGCTCACAACACCAAGTGCATCCTTGGCTCCTACAACACAAACAGCAAGGGAGAAAGGGCAAGAAAGCCCTAAACTAAAGAGAAAAAGTCCACCCTGAATGAATACTCTAGGATGCCAGACATCAAGGTACCAACAAAAAATTTCTGTCAACACCAAAAAAACAGGAAGATATGACCCATTTAAAGCAGCAAGATAGGCCTCCAAATGACATAAAGGAGTTGAAACAACTAACCATAGATGTTCAAACAACTCTCCTTAATAAATTCATTGAGGTGGCTAAAGTAATTACATGTGTCATGGGTTTCCCAGAAAGAGAAGAGAAGGGAAAAGGGGCAGAAGGAATATTGGAAATTATAATGGTTGAAAATATCCCAACCCTATTGAAAGACAGAGATTTCCATATCAAGAAGCACAACATACTCCCATACAAATAAACCAAGAGACCAGTTTTGCAGGACATACTAAAGGGTGTGCTACAACCTGAAACAGAAGACTGTAGAGAGAGGCCTGGAAGAGCATAAAGAAATGAATATTTTATCAATAAAAGTAACTAAGAATATCAGAATAGTGGTGAAAATAATATGACAGAATTAAACAAATATTCAGGAATAAACTTAACCAATGATGTAAAGCACTTCTATCCAGAAAAATACAACTAATTGGTAAAAGAAATCAGAAAGACTTAAATAATTGAAAGAACAGTCCATGCTCAAAGTTTAGAAAACAAAATATCATTAAGATGTCAATTTTACTCAAATTGATATACAGATTCAATACAATCCAGATAAAAATTCTACCAGAATTTTTAAATAAATGGAAAACATGATTACAATTTTATGGGGAAGGGTGAGCTGTCTTGAATAGGCAGAAGCATCTTAAAGAGGAAAAGCAAAGTTGGCAAACTCTCATGTCCAGAATTTAAATGGTATTACCTAGGTACCTTGGTAAAACAGCATGCTACTGTCATAAAGACAAACACATAGACCAATGGAACAAAATTGATGGTTCAGAAGCAGACACTCACATCTATGGTCAAGTGATTTTTGACTAGCATGTCGAACACACTTACCTCTGGCAGAACAGTCCATTCAACATATGGGGCTGAAAGAACTAGATATCCATACCCAAAAGAAGGAAAGAGAACCCCTATCCCATACATTATCCGAATTTTAACACAAAATGAATTAATAACCTAAATACAAATGCAAGAACCTATTGCCTCTAGAAGAAAATGTAGAAAATTTCTTCAAGACGTTGTAGTAGGTGGTATTTTCTTAAAGGAGATAAGAGGATGACTGAGATGGGCTACTGATGTTTAATGTATCTAGACATTTTATTTAACTTTACTGTAAAAGTGTGAAAATGTATAGAGTGGATGGTAACACATTTAGTGAGTAACAGCTGGTTTAAAAATTTGAATGTGGCTGAAAATGGTATTCTAGGGATGTAAGTACCAAATTAAAGAAAGCTAGAGAATTATCTAGGGAATGAATAGCACAGTAGACCCAGAAGTGGATAAGAATTGTGGTTTATTGTACAGAGATGAGAGTGACCTTGTTGAGCTAGAGCAAGTGTGCATCATTATTACAGGGTGGTGAGAATGTGGAGGAGCATGGGAGAAATACAACTGGAGTGACTAATGGACTGTGGTTAACAGTAATAATGTGATATTCATGCATCAATGCCAAAGATGAACTGCGTTGATAATAGGGGAGTATGGAAAAGGTGTGCCAAATATATGCTAAGGACCTTGTAATAATCTGATGACACTTTCTCATAATCTCTAAAAAATGTTCCTCGATGATGTGTTGTGTTGATAGAAGGGTGTTGTTTGTGAATTCTGCACATGTGTATGATTGTTTTGTAAGCTTAAACTTCTGTCATAAAAATATATTTAAAAAATAGTAGGTTGAGGGAAAATACACCTTATGTAAGATAACGACTATACTTAGAAATATTAGAAATATTCTTTCATAATTTGTACCAAATGTCTCAAAACAATGCAAGGTATTGGTGATGGGTTGACATATGGGATCCCTGTATGATGTTATGCATGTTTGCATGTAAGTTGCCATCTTGTACTATACATTTATTATTTATGCATGTTCACATATAAATGATATACAAAATAATAGTATGGTTTGGGGAAAATACTTTGATTTGGTTAGCAGGAATATTTTGAAGTTACTCTTTACTCATTAGTTAAAAATGTTTCAAAACAATTCCAGTTATTGTTGGTAGGTTGAGGTATGAGAGACCTCGATGATGTTATGTATATTTGACTTGTAAGTCCACAACAGTTAGTATACACTTATTGTTTATGTATATGTATTTATGAGTGATATACTTGTATAACTTTGAGCATATGACTTTATAAATGTATGTATATATATATATACATGTGTATGTGATATACATGTACATATATATGGAGAAACCAGCTTACAAGGTTTTAATCCCTAACACTGTGCTCTGAGAATTTCACCTTCATCTTCACTGATTCATTGCAGGAACCTCCCTTAGCCAAGATACATTTTGTAGCAGCATTGTTGGTCTAAGCCTCACAAATAGAGCCTTTTATCTGAGGTATATGGCCAGAGAAACAACAACTAGGGATAAGCTGAAAAATACTCAGGGTCCTGTTCTACAGTGATCTTATTACAAACTTTTTACACACCAGAAATCTTCCTAGTACATGATCCTGTTTAGGTAGAGCCAAGAAATAAAATGGGATATGACACAAATGCTATCAGAAACACAAGCTCCTCTATCTAACACAGTTAGAGACTATATTTTTGCTTGATTATTTTTCCTATCATGAGTTGTGTAACATCTCTGGATCAGTCCCCTGTCATTTCCTCACAACACTAAGACTTTGATCAAATCTTTCCTTCTCAGTAGAGACTTCCATGGCATTCCATGTCCCCCATTTTTTACCTCCTCCATGTTCCATGCTTATGACCATGTGCCTTCACAACTTTTCCTACAAAGAAGTATAGAGTGTTTGCTTTCCTCTTAAATGTGAGCTTGTTTTGGGAATTCCATTAATCAAAACAAAGCAACCATAGAAAAAGTGCTCTGATTCTAGATTTTCAAGAAATAAAGAAAGGCTACAAGATGATGAGACCATCCCAGAAGCTCAGGCTCCTGATCCTCTGTGTTTCAGATGAGAGAAGATGTGTAAACTTGAACAAGGCATTTCCCTTCCAAGGTCCTCCTCCTGTTCAGATACAAAGTCCATCATATTAAAATAGGATATGAAATAAATGATGCAGTCATCTATAAAGGTAAAATCAAATGTAAAAAAAAAAGATTTGATTTTCCCTCATACAAGAAAGTAGATGCCTTTACTCTTCTCCTTTTCCTTAGCTCACCTATTTTAGAAAACTTCAGATTTTAAATGAGTTCTCTGTCCTCTTCAGAAGTATGTATATTTTTTGTTTTTATTTTTTATTTATTTTTAATTGGCTTTTAAAAAAAGATAAATAGGTCACAAGAAATGTTACATTAAAAATATGAGGTTCCTATATACCCCACCCCTGCCCCCCAACTCTTCAAAGGTATATATTTTTAAAAGATAAATAGTTGCTTAACATATTCGTCTGTTTTCTTATATTAGACACTACATATGTACTCTTGAGATTTTTGAACTCTATTAGAGAATGTAGCAGGACACACCAGGATGGGAATTTAATATTTCCTTTTTTTTTAATGTGGGTCTCCACCCAATAAAATGACACCCTAGGACAAGATGAACACAATCAAGACCTTAATATTAATTTGAAACTATGAAAGTTATTCTTGGAAGGCTGAAACTTAGTGGTTATCAAAGTTTCTGAGGGGACAGAGAGGGAAGAATAGGTACATAGGGCATATTGAGATCACTGGAATTGTCCTGCATTACTTTACAATGATGGACGCATTATGATATATTATGCCAAAACCCATAAAATAGTGCAGTGCAAAATGTAAACCATAATGGAGACCATTGTCCATGGATAATAGCAATTATTCAATATTTATTCATCAATTTTAACAATGGACCATACTCATGTCAGATATTATTAATAGGTTAAAATGTGAGAGGAGGGGGCTGGGGGTCTTTGGAAGCCCATATACTTTCTATGTGACTTTTCTGTGACTTAAAGCTTCTTTGAAAATAAAATGATAAACACAAATAAGACACAGAGGGAACAAACAGAAGAAATTATCAATATTCATAAAAGAGAGATCATACAGTGATGAAAGATGTAATACAAAAAAAATTTGGTTTTGTTTTTGGGGGAAGTTTTGGATTACATTAAAGTTACAACTATGACAGGAAGGATAACTGGTACAATTATTGTGTGGTTCAAATTGTGTGGTCCAAGTGTAAACCATAATGTAGACCAATGTAAGTAGTAATGTTTCAATATTTGCTCATCATTTGCAACAAATATATCACACTAATAAAAATTTGTTAGTGGGGGGACATATGAGTGATGGGTATATAGGAATCCCTCATATTTTTTATATAACTTTTATGTAATCTAAAACCACTATAAAAATAGGAGGAATATCTTTCCCAAACACCTGGGAACCATCTCCTGGAATGGAACCATCAGGAAGACAATACCCTTCCCTCCCATTTCCTCTGGGAGATGACATGCAAAACTTAAATGGACACCTGGCTCCAGATTGAAAATCTACCTCATGCCATAAAAATATGAGAATTTTATGTTTCTTTTTATGTTTTCTTGGAAATCATCAATTAACTAAGCCAGAGGCTCTCCTCAATTGCCAGATGAGTTTCAGATGAACTATTTGAGATGAATGGAGCTGTCAAGTCTTCTTACTGGAGGACTAGTTACCATTTACTACAATTAGTTGTTATCCTCCTGACTGTCTAAAAAGGTGATATTTTGTTCTGTCTTTGCAAAACATTTAGAGAATTGTCTGGAAGTGCACCACTTTCTTATTTTAATTCATTAATCAAAATGTTTCCTTTCTCTTCTACCTTTTTGGAGTAGTTTCATGATTGGCAGGATGTTTTGTTTTGAATTATATTTTCCTCAAGTGTAATGACATGGACTGAATTAACTGGAAACTTTCTGAGTTAAACAGATAATTTACAGGAATTATGGGCATGTAGAAGTCAGGTAAAATATGCTGAATTATTCAGTGTCCCTACTACATTTTTTTTTTTTTTTGGAATTCTAGGCACATAAAACACAATAGTGAAAAAGTCTGAGAATTATGAACTCTATAATCCCATGAAAAAACATGTGGTTAACTAATTTGGAAGCCAAAATCTTCTCTGCTAGCTTTTTCTCCTAAAGGAGTTCTATATCTCTATTATATTGGGAAAGGGCTTATGAGAAAACAGTGTTGATTTTGCCTCAAGAAGATTCCTTTGATTTGGATAAATTAATGCATTTCTTGGGTTCTTAGGTCTCGTCTCAAGCAAATAAAATCCTGGAGTACATGTAATGTACGTCATTTTAGAGGAAAGGAGAACATCTTCTCAAAGACGTGAAGGTAAGATTGTGAAAATTGGAAGAGGAAATGTAAAAATAAAAGCCACTTTCTCTTTGATGTTGCCTTCCTTCCTTCTCTATTGTCCTCACTTGATAGAACAGAGTGACTCTCTTGTTGGGGGCTAATGTGCCTGGTGATTTTAAGTTGAAGCCTATGCTCATTCATCGTTCAGAAAATCCAAAGACCAATAAAAAGATATGCCAAATCAGCTCTGCCTGTGCTCTTGAAATTGAACAAGAAATCCTGAATGACAGTCCTCTGTTTCCAACATGGTTAGCTCAGTGGTGGGAAAGCTGGATAGGAAGACCCCTTGCCATCCTTCCTCTTGAGAATATTCACTATTACCACATTTTTGAAACTTAGAATGTCTGCGTAGAGTTCAGAAATGTTCAATATCATCCCTTCAAATTACATAAACTTGCTTACCCATCCCTGGGAGCCACATTCAATAATTAAGGGCTCACCTCATTATTTTTTTCCCCACAGATTTAAAATCACCTTTATTCAACCACTCCCACCCCACCCCAGGCTTAAGCCTCAGCTGGACCCTTTACCCACCAGCGTTACTCCAGGAATCAGAAATTCCAACGACTTTTTGGGAGATAATTTAACTTCCCCTCCCCATTGTTTGCACTCACAGAGTTTGCTCGTCTTCTTTTCTTTTAAGGGGGCATAGGGATCTGAACCTGGGACCTCCCATGTAGGATGGAGGTGCCCAAATGCTTGAGCCACCTCTGTTGGTTGCTTGTTGTGCCTCTCATTGTGTTTCCTCATTGCATCATCTTATTGCATCAGCTTGCTGTCTGCTTTATGAAGCACCAGGACCAAATCTGGGGACCCCTATGTGGTAGGCAGGTGCCCAACTTCTTGAGCCACATCGACTTCCTCAACACTACACAGATTCCGTGGAAGAGCTTGATGGGCCCTGAATGAACAGCCTTTCAAGGATCCTCCAGCTCTGGCATTATGGGAATTTTGCTGCTCAAACACAAGGGGAATGGTAGACTCCAAAGTGCTGTGCACCGTGGTGGGAAGATATCACAGCCAAGATTTGTCTCCAACAGGAACCCTGCTGAGGTCCAACATGTTCAGCCTCTGCTCCCATACTGTTCTGGAGGTACAACTATTCCTCAACATTGAAACTAAGCTGAGTATCAGCAGGTTTGGCACAAGATGTGTGCTCAGCAGACATTCTCACCTGACTCTCCAATGTTCTTCCATTAAATTCAGCTCGTGCTGCCCTCACCCTCCCTTAGCTCCTTAGGCATTCAGCTCCTCAGTAAAACTTAGCCTTCATTTCTCTAATCGAACATCCTGTAGACTCAGAGCCTCTGAAAATTTGAATATTAAATTTCACTTAGCATTAAACAAGCCACATATGGCCAGGTGGCTACAGTATTAGACAGTTCAGACAAAACGCCCAGTATAGGAGATTAGGGAGGGGGAAGCAACTGTCTGAAATGTCTATTACCTTGCTCTGTAGACGGAGCAGAGCAAGGCCTCAAACCATTTCAAACCTGTTCTCGCAGGCACTGTAGGAATGCACAGGGTCACTGCAGACCCAAGCACGCTGGAGCCTTGCAAGCCCCTCGTTCCTCTAGAATTCATCTATGAACCTGACGTCAGCTCCGCTTCAGAAAGCAACACTCTGAAACCAGACCCCCAGGACTGAAGCTAGTAAATCCACGTTTCATGGGATGAATTGTGTCCCCCAAAATGGTATATTGAAGTGTGAACCTCCCCATACTGTGAACGTGGCCTTGTTTAGAAATAGGGTCTTTGCAGATGCACTTAGTTTACATAAGGTCATGCTGGACTGGGGTGGCCCTAACCCAGTGGCTGGTGTCCTAGTAAGGAGGGGTGATTGGAATCCAGCTTGGGAAGGTCAGGTAGGGAGTGCAGGGACACACCTGCAAGCCAGGGAACACCAAGGCTTGAGGGAAACCCCGGGAGCTGTGGGAGAGGAGGTGCGGTTTCTCCCTCTGAGCCTCCAGAGGAGCCAACCCTGCAACACCCTGATTTCCAGCTTCTGCTCCCCAGGACTGTGAGAGAATACATTTCTGTTTGCTTTTTAGTTCAATAAAGCTTTTCTGACAGGCTGCCACGAGCAGAGGTTGTTCCAGGAGCTGGAGGGAAGGGAAGGTGGGCAGACCCATCCAGCATCCCTCGGGGGTTCCCTGGACTTCACAGACTGTGCTGATGGTGGGGATTTTCCAGGCGGCTGGTGGACAAGTGGTGGAATCCCGAGCTGACCCAGGCAGTTTCTGCTGTTTCCGGCCACCCAGTTTGTGCCCTTTGTTGCTGCATCGCTAAGATGCTAACCCAATGGGCCTGGCAAAGAAGAGCGCTCAGCTCCCCAAGGGCCAAACATTGCTGAATTTTGTCTGAGAGTTTTTCGTATAAAAGGAAGAACTTGAAATCAATAAACTTCTACACTTAGCCTAGGAGATTTCCAAGCAAAGATTTCAACCACGTCCCAGGTTCATCTTGCTATATAGGCAAACCACAAAAGGAAAAGGAAAATGGTAAACTGAAAATAAAATCTGTTAAGTTAAAAGGAACTAAGAATTATGATTTGGGTAATACTTCATCTGTCTGGATTGCAAAAGATGCTAAAAGTAAGATATCAACTGTAAAGAAAGAATGAACTGGAGATAAGGTCAAGGGAGACTTGACAACTTTTGCAAGTGGAAAGACATTAGGCATGTGCATATGGATCACTTCAAACAAGGAGCAGAAATGAGGAAGAGAGATGGGAATACCCTGGAAAGATCTGTGGAGGACCCTCTTGTTTAATGATATGAGAAAGAATCAGAAGACATGTGCAAATTTAATACCTGATACTCCTTCATATCAGGTATTAAATTTTCAATAATATTTCACTTATTTTTTCTAATATAAAATAAAAAGATGTATAATTCACTGTAGTTACATTATTAAACCTGACGTACATATATCATCCATCATACAAGCAATTGTTGCTTAATGGTCATTTTTTATTGACTTTAAGAATATCTAAAGTACCCAAATAGATTTCAACCCATCTTTTTAACCAAATCTTAAATGGAATTAACCCTAGCTTGTCTTATCTCATACACTTCCTGGAAGCTTCCATGTAGCTGTGTCAGGAACACACATATTCCAAATTAGGATTTTTATACTGCTTTGTAGCAAAGTCTCTCTAAGTCAAGCAAACAGATGCCACTTAAAAGTTTCTGTTGAATGACAGACAACATTAATTCAACAATTATTTCAGTCTATGAAATTGTTTTCAGGTTATTCACATTTTAAAAAATTTATTGAATTGTATCACTCATGCATAAACATACATAAACAATACATGTATAATAATAATTGTGAACTTACAAAACCAACATATATAACATCATAAAGGACTCTCGTACCTCATCCTACCACCAATACCTGGGACTGTTGTTAAACATTTTTAACTAGCTATTAAAGAGCATTGTCAATATATTACTACTAACCAAAGAATTTTCCCCCAACCCACCCTATTATTATTATTATTATATTTATATCATTTATATATGAAGATACAAAAGCAATAAATGTATAGTAAAAGTTGTGAACTTACAAAGTAAACATGAGTAACATACAGAAGTCCCATATATCGACCCTCCACCAATACTTTGCATTGTGGTAAGACATTTCTTACACATTAAGAAAGAATATTGTCAAAATCTTACTACTAATTATAGTCATTATCTTGCATTTGCTGTATTTTCCCCCAAACCACCCTGTTATTATTTTTTAATATATTTTTATGACAGAAGTTGTAATCTTATAACACAATCATGCACATGTGGAGAATTCCCAAACAACATCCCTCTAGCAACACACCACAGAGTGGTGGGATATTTCTTACAGGTAAGATAATGTCTTCTGATTATTACCACCTCCATAGTGTACATTTGGCACACATTTTGCATACTGACCCATTATCAACAAAGTACATCTTTGGTATAGATGCAAGAATATTATATTATTACTGCAAGCCACAATCCTTAGTTCACTCCAGTTGTATTTTTCCCATGCTACCCAACATTCCCACCACCCTGCATTAGAGATGTACATTTGCCCTAGCTAACAAAGGACACTCTTGCATTTGTACCATCAACCACAATTCTCATCCACCTCTTGGTTTACCATGCTATTCAGTTCCTGGAATATTCTCTAGCATTCTGTCGATTGGCTCTTACATCCCTAGACATCCATTTTCAGCCACAACCCCATTTATAATCTGTTAATCACTATGTATTATTGTCCACTCTATACATTTCAGCACTTAAACAGTAAAGCTGATTAAAACTTCTACATACTTTCAACATCAGTAGTCTGTCCCTGGCCTGCTCTTATCTCCTTTGAGAAACCACCATCTAACACCAGGTCTTGAAGATATTTTCTTACATTTTCCTCTAGAAAGTTAATGGTTCTTGATTTTAGTTTTATTTTTTTTTTAAATCAATTTTGAGTTAATTTTTGGATAAGATGTGAGGTAGGGGCCCTCATTTCTCCTTTTGGCTATAGATATTGTACTTACAGCACCATTTCTTGATTGGACTCTTCTGACCAAGATGTGTAGGTTTGATATGCTAGTCAAAAATCACTAGACCATACATGTGAAGGTCTGTTTCTGAAGCATCAGTTTGGATCCATTTGTCTGTGTGTCTGTTTTTATGCCAGTACCAAGCTTTTTTACCACTATAGCTAGATAACATGCTTTAAAATCTGGACATGAGAGTTTGCTTTCCTTTTTAAAAGTTTCTGGCTATTCAGGACCCTTTACCCTTCCAAATAAATTTGATAATTGTGTATTTTTTTTTTAAATGCTGGTGGAAATTTTACAGGATTGCATTGAATCTATATATAAATTAGAGTGAAATTGACATCTAATGATATTTAGTCTTCCAATGCATGAGCATGGAATGTTTTTCCAGTTATTTAGGTTTTTTAAAATTTCTTTTAACACTGAGTTGCAATTTTCTGAATACTAGTGCTTTACATCATTGCTTAAGTTTATTCCTGCCTATTTGAGTGTTATTTTATTTTCACCATTCTTTTGACATTTGGTACTTTTATTGATATAATCTTCACTTCCAAATTCTCATTCAAGCCTCTCTCTCCTGTCTTTTCATGTTCTAGGACACCCTTTAGTATTTCCTAAAAAACAGGTCTCTTCTTTAGAAATTGTCCCAGTATCTGTTTATCACTGATATTCTAACTTGCTCTCATTTTTGAAATATAATCTTGCCAAATATAAGATCCTTGAATGGAAGTTTTTCTCTTGTAGTATCATAAATATATCATACCACTGTATTCTTGCTTCCATGGTTTCTTGTGAGAAACTCTATCTTATTGGGTATCCTTATTTTTTATGCATAGCTTTTATCTTGTTCTCAGAATTCTCTCTGAGTCTTTGGCATTGGACAGTTTGGTCAGTGTGTGTCTCGAAGTTGCTCTATTTGGAGTATTTTGAATGGCAGTACATTGGGCTTCTTAGACATGCATGTCTATGTCCAATAGGTTTTGGGGAAATTTTCTACCATTATGTCTTCAAATACTCCTTCTGCCCATTTTCCCTTCTCTTCTCCTTCTGGAACATCCATGACATGTATGTTTGCTTGATTTTTCATGTCATTAATTCACTGAGACCTTGTTCAACTTTTCCCATTCTTTTCTTCATCTGTTCTTTTGTATGCTCACTTCCAGAGGCCATTTTTAAAGCTCACCAATCCTTTCTTCTGTCTCCTTAAATCTGCAATTTATGATTCCAATATTTTAAAATTTGACTTACTGCACCATTCATTCCAAAAAGATCTGCATTTTTTGCATATGCTTTCAAATTTTAATTTGTGATCATCAGTGTCTTCTTAAAATCCACAATCTCTTTAGCCATCTCATTGAATGTATTAAGGAGATTTGTTTGAACCTCTATGATTAGTTATCTCAACTTCTTTATATCATCTGGAGGCTTAACTTGTTCCTTTAACTGGGCCATACCTTTCTGTTTTTTGGTGGGGATTATAAGTTTTTGTTGGTGTCTTGGCATCTGACTTACTAGAGTATTTATTCTGGGTATAGCTTTTCTCTTTAATTTAGGGCTTCCTGCCCTTTCTCCCTTGTTGGTTGTATAGTAGGAGCCAAGGACGTAGTTGGTGTTATAAGATATGGAGGCTGAAGCTGCCCTCATCGGTCCAGATACCAATGCAGCTTTTCCCAACTTTCTCCTTTGTCAGGGGTAAGGACAAAGTCACAGCTTTGTGGACTAATACAAGTTGTGCAGGCCTAGACTCTAGTTGCCCAGAGAGACCAATGAAGCTTCAAATCCCTTTCTCCCTTGCCTTGGATAGGGGTGGAGCTGCAGGTGTGGGCAACAATCTATGCAGTTCAGGTCCAAAGATGACCACAGTTGCCCCAGTAGACTTCTGATTATTCAGTCTTTGCCAGACAAATGTACCTGCAGTTATCTGGATAGACTGGTGAGAGCCCGCCAGCATCCTCCCTGCAAAAGGTGGGGCTGAAGCCTGGTCTAAGACTGCAGGGTGTTCTGGGTGAAATAACCTGGTTCCTACAGTCAATGTGATTTTTGTTCAACCCTGTTACCCCTCACGCTGGGGACGGGGTCTAAGTGGAGGGAAACAGCCTCTTTCAGACTTCTACAGTTTCAAACTTTAGATGTTCTTAGGATTATACTTTAGCCAGCCAAATTTCCTAATCAGTAGCTGAAAGCAGTGGCCAAACATCTCCTCCTCCCCTGTTCTTGGGAATGGAGCTTCCAATTCCAGCCACACAATTGCTCCTGGGTGATTTGCATTGCCTTAGCATGACCAAATGCCTCTGAGACTTGGCCAGTAATTTCCTAGAGAGGCTGCCACAGGTCCCCCAGCTTCCTCCCTGTAGAATTGGAGCTGGGGCCTAGGCTAGACCTGCAATATGTACTGGATGGAAAGAATCCAGTCCCCACCAGCACTGTGATTTTCAGTCCTCCCTTCTTCCCCTCATGCCAGGCTCAGAGTTAAGATGGCAGCTACCAGCTTCTTTCTCACTTGGACAATTTCAAACTTTAGCTGTTCTTAGGGTTATACTTTTACTCACTGAATTTACTCATCAGTAGCTGAAGTTAGTGCCCAACCATCTCTTCCTCCCCCATATTTTGAAAGTGGAGCTTTCAATTTCAGCCGCGGAACAGATCCCGAGGTGGCTTGTGCCTCTATTGGAGGATGGGCACCAGCCTCATGGCTTGGGGTGCTCAACTTATGAGTCTTTTCTGCAGATGGGCAGTCTCCTCCTTCCATTCATTCCTTCAAGAGTATTGCAGGATGCACTTAAGGTCTCCTGGAGCCCTCAGGCAGGTTCTTCAGCTATCTCAAGATCTCTGAGTGTTTACTAACTGCCCTGTATCAAGAGCTGATTCTAGACACTCCTTACTCTGCCCCATCTTGCTGGTTGTTCTTTCAGGTTATGCACCTTTTTAAAAGAATGTATGTAGAAATGTATTTGAGGATGTTGTGAGGAATTGGAAATATTGCAAAGTTCCCATTTATTTGATCCTAATGCACTTGTTTCTTGTACAGCACCATGGCCCTCTAATAGAATCCAGTTGTAACCAAACTTTTCTAGTTTAGGAGAAAGGCCTGTTAGAGTTCCTCAGGATTCATGAAATTTCAGACTCCTTATCCGTAGTCCCTCCACACATTATTGATTTGATTTGTGTTCTCCTAAACCAGAATATTTTTGAGAATGTTATATTATCCAAAGTACTGTCCGCTGAGGTGAAAGATACAATAAGAGGACAAAATTAAAGAAGGCTGTGGAATTACAAAATTCTACATGCTGATAAAACTATGAACTTCAAAAAACCTTTGAAGAAAAACAAAGTATGATACCTTACTTTGCCAGGCTGCTATCATAGAAACTATAGAATGCGATGGATGGAACAGTGGGAATGTATGGGCTCACAAGTTTGAGGTTAGGAGATGTCCATATTGAGACATCAGCAATCATTGCTTTATCCCAAAAGTCATTCTGATGCTGGCTACCAGAGATCCTTGAGGTTCTTGGCTACTCTCCCTGCCTTGCCTTCATAGCAATGTCCTCTACTTTCTCTTCTGGTTTCTGTTGACTTCTATCTTATGGATCCTCCCTATAGCTTCTATATCTTTGAATGAAGTTTTCATGCTTTTAAGAGAATCCAATGGTCTAGATTAAGGCCCCCTTCCAATCATGTCAGCCACACCTTAACTCAAATAACATATTCAATATCCTACCTACAATGTGCCCACACAGACAGGAATACTGACAATGATTAAGAATACATATGTAATTCAATCTACACCTGATAAGACAGAGGTCAGCTCTGCAGGGAGAGTTATAACAAACATGGGCTCAGAGGCCAGAGACCTGGGTACAGAAGCCAAAGCAAAAGAGGGCAGAGATGTGTCACCAAGATCATTCCCAGGCCATAGAGATGACCCCAGGCAATGGAACTAACAGAACTTGAGGATTTCAAAATCGCTTGGGAGCTGTGCTTCCTTTCTTCCTTTCATCCTCTCCATTTTGGAATCAGGATGTCTGCAATATTTATACTATGCGGTCCCCACCAGGGTGTTTTGTAATCAGTGAAATTCTTTTCTTGTTACTGGTCTACAGACAGAAATTAATTTACCTCAGATTGGATCCTACTGAGAATGTAATACATACTTAATTTACCTAATTTAGATGATTTAGATGGTGACTTGTGACTGTTCAGAAGATGATATTTAGATGTCTTGGGAATTGAGTTGAGGCTATAATTTGTTTGGATATTTGGGTTTGTTTGGATGAGGACAAGGTATTTTGCATATGGGATAAATGGGCATCATTGAGGTTGAAGGAAACACACTATACACTGAATACCAGCCTGAAAGTACCTTGTCTTTAATCCTGGTGCCCATGCATGCTGCCTCATATGAAACATTCATTGTACTTTGTTTAATTTGAGATGGAGAGATTATCCTGAGATTTCAGGTTAGGCCAAAATACAATCACATGTATTCCTATAAAAGAGATATAGGATAATTTGGCAGACAAACATAAAAATGCAAGAAAGGAAAGAGCATAGACTAATTTGAAGATGCTGGACTTGAAAGCTGGAGTAATGAAGTCTCAAAACAAAAAATTCTGGCAGCCTCCATGGGCTGGTAGAGTCATGGAATACATGCTCCTGAAGAGCTTCCAGAAGTGTGGCCTTACAGAATCCTTGACTGCAGCCTTGAGACACTGATTTCAATTCTCTGGCTTCCAAAAGCATGTGTGATTTGACTTCTGGTATTGTGAGTTATCAAGATTTTTTCCCTCAATTTATTAAAGCAGTCACAAAAAGACTAATTTAATCATCAATAATTGATGATTAGGCGGCAAACTTGGCCCAGTGATTAGGGCATCCATCTACCACATGGAAGGCCCAGAGTTCAAACCCCAGGCCTCCTTGACCCATGTGGAGCTGGCGCATGCGCAGTGCTGATGCACGCAAAGAGTCCCGTGCCACACAGGGGTGTTCCCTGTGTAGGGGAGTCCCACGTGCAAGGAGTGTGCACCATAAGGAGAGCCACCCCGTGCAAAAAAGCACAGCCCGCCCAGGAGTAGCACCACACACATGGAGAGCTGACGCAGCAAGATGCTGCAACAAAAAGAGACAGATTCCTGGTGCTGCTGATAAGAATACAAGCAGACACAGTAGAATACAGAGTGAATGGATGCAGAGATCAGACAACGGTCTGGGAGAGGGCATGAGAGGAGAGAAATAAATAAAATAAATAAATGAATAAATAAATAGAGTTTATCTAAATTGTTCAGGTTATAGCAGTTTTAAGAACCATGAATTCCTTCAGGGCCAAAGGATGGTAGAAAGGAAGTCGATGATTGGTGAAAGAGTTCAGAACATTTCTAGAAGGGTAAAGCTGAAGAATTAGAGAGTTGCCATGAAAGAATGAGAATAGCTGAAAGAGATGGAGAAAAGGAAAAGGGATTTATAAAAAGAGGCAGATTTTCAGTTATACTATAAATATTTGGAAATAGACTGTTCTAGTTAGCCAGGCTGAAATGGGTTGGCTTCCACAAGAGGTATTTATTAACTTGCAAGCTTACAATTTTGAGACTGAGAAAAATATCTAAATCAAGGCATCATCAGGCAATGCTTTTTTCCAAAAGACCAACTGTCAGTGATGCTCGAATCCTCTGTCAAATGGCAAGACACTTGGTGGTATCTCCTTTCTTTCATAACTTTCAGGATTCATTGCTTCAGATTCTTGCTGCTATGGCTTTCTCCTTCTTCACTTATATCTCATTCTCTTATAAAAGACTAAAGTAAAGGGACTGAGACTCACAGTGATCCAGGCATGAACTGAAGGAACCTCCTCAAAGTGTTCCAACTACAATAGGTTACACCTTAAGATCCTACTTACTGAGGTCCACACTGCCTCACAACAACAAATATGCATATATTCTACTTGAATCATTTTTTTTTAAACAGATGGAACATACAACATTGGGTAATATTGTAAAAAATAAAATTATATGTGTTTCCTTTCAAATATATGGGAACAAGATGAAGTAAACACAGACCTTATAACAATATGGACAACATTTGATTTTTGGCAAGTTTTACACTTCAAGCATTTTATACGGGAACTATAGAAATAGCATGACAGTCACAGGAATATGAAGCTCACTGGAAAATTTTATATCCAAACTGAAATCAGCATATTTCATTGGCTGAGTATCATCCCTTATAACCTAAGCATTCTTCAATGAGTATAGTATATTAAGGCACACACAATTGCTATTTGATGGTAATTAGAAATGAAAATATTTATCTAAATAAAAAAACAAGGTAGAGTAGCAAAATGAATCATCTTTTGTGACACTGAAAAGAAAGACATGAATGACAATGGGTCCAGGGAAGGAAAGAGTAAGGGAGGAAAAAGATCTTCCACAGGGGAAGTTTTGAATATGGAGGATCAAGGATTTAATCTTGGAAAGGTCCAGTTTTAGAGGATGATTGGGGAGAAGAAAGAAAATGATGAATTTTTAATTATTAAGGAGATACAAGGAATATAGAATCAATCCATCAGGGCGTAAAGTTTAAAAGACCCTAGCCTAGAGGTCAATTCACCCTGTCATTTGATCTGGCCAAGTGAAAAAAAGATTTCTATGTTATAGTCCCCTAAAGGATGTGGTTTCTCAGGCAGATGGAGGAAGCAAACATATTCAAGTCTATTTGAGGAGGAAGCAGCTGGTGCTGCAAGACTCACTGCCCTACAGCCCTGGGGAGGAGGTTTGTGTTCGAGGCTGAAGCACTGTGGGAGGAGAGCTGTTATGCTGCAGACAGTAATAATCTCCCAGATCTTCAGGCTGGAAACTGCTGATGGTGAGAGTGAAATCTGTCCCAGACCCACTGCCACTGAATCGATCAGGGACCCCAGATGGCCGGTTGGATGCATTATAGATGAGCAGTTTAGGAGCCTGTCCTGGTTTCTGGTGGTACCAGTTTAAGTAGCTGCTAACACTCTGACTGGCCTTGCACTTGAGGGTGACGGTCTCTCCTGCAGATGCAGCCACAGAGCCTGGAGACTGGGTCATCACGATGGCCCCACTGGCACCTACAACCAGAAAAGAACATAGATCATACATTCAATCACAAATGCATAAAATATGTATCTAAATGTAGGTTTTCTTATTTATCATATGTATTCAGATCTGCTTTAGTTTGCTCACTCTGCATGTTTAAACCATTCTACAAATATAAAGATAATACCCTTCTAAACCTCTCACCTGAGGCCCAGAACACCAGCAGAATGAGCAGTTGGGAATGTGACATCATCTTGCTCACCCGAGTGATGTACTCAGGCCCCATCTCCAGGGAAACTGCATTAATAGAGCTCTGAGCAGACAACCAAGTCCCCGAGGAGCATATGCAAATCAATAGGGAGTATAAAGTCAAATGTACCTGTGCAGTGAGTTGTAAAGATAAATAATAGATAGAGATAAAAATACCATGACCAGAGGAAATGTAACTACACGCCAGCAAAAGGCAAGATATCAACTTAACAACACAACTTTCAACACCATTCAGCATAATTCAGAAAATGAAATATTTTATACACAATTGTACTCTTTCAAATCAACTGCACCCATCTTGAAAACAAAAGGAATTTGTAATAAAATACATGCATCTGTAAGTGTAATATAAGAACTTAGTTAAATGTTATAAATATGGTGCCAATACCTAGGTAGGATATACTCATATCATTGGGTACATTAAGATGTAGTGCACATATTGTGTATCTATCTCAGTCTATTCTCAATTTTAACATCCCAAAAGAACCTCACTTAATACTTCCAAAACAAGTCCTCTGTAAGCCCTTAACACAATATTACTCCCAGAAAGGAGTTACCAATATTTACAAGTCACCCTTAGGACTATCATTTAAGTCGACTGCTTTCTAAAATCACTAAGGTAAGGAGTAGCACACCTAAAGTGCAACACCTCCACCTAGTGGTCATAGGTAAAATGGCTTCAGCTCCCAAGTTCAGATAGAGCATTTCTTCATTTATTCCTACACAAAACTAATGATACTTTTTGAATTATGGAAATAACAATATCATGAACACTTCCAGGCATAAGACAATAAATTATGAACAAGTAGAATGATTCATTTTACTGGGAGGTTACACAGTAAACAAGTAACTTTTCTGCAGCCATTACTAACCTGCTTCTTTGAGATTTCCTCCTCTGAGCTAAGCAGTTACTCAGGAAAGGTAGGGCCATGTGAACTTGGTCCATTTCAGGATCAACCCTCTGCACGAACAGTTAGAGGTAAGAGAAAATTTAGGACCCTTTAACAATTATATGGATGAAAAATTCTGCCACTGTCATGAGTATAACTTTTCCTGCAGCCTTTTTCCAAAGCTCCTGAGGTTTTCCATGATGTAGAATGTCCCAAGGCATGTATTGTTCTAATTCTAATTAATTAGTTCATTTTCTGTAGTTTTTCTCCTTATGAGCACTTTACCTTAGGAGAGGGTCCGCTCCCAGCATTGAGGAATAATACTGCAGATGCCCACATCATCAGGGAAGGCATTCCTTCCATTAACAATACACCCTGTTCTTAGAACAGCAAAGTATCTGTGTTTAGAAGATGTTAATAATTAATTCAGGTTTGTTCTTTACACCCATGTATTTTTTCCTCCTCTTCCATGAAGTTGCATTTAATAAACATTCTTAAGTTTACTTATTTGCTTGAATTTCTACTTCTTAATTGATAGGTTTCCTGCATCAGTGCAATACAGTTTTCTTCCATTCTTATACACATTCAAAAATGTAAAGCCATCATGGATTACAGGATAACAAATGAGGATGTGTCATGAAGGGTAACTGTGCCAGAGGGGTCCACGTAAAATGTGAAGTAAGGAAATGTTGTCTTCAAGCAGGGGACAGTTGGCCTAATGCGTGAATAGAGGAGGGGGCTGGAATTCAAAGCCCAGTGAAGAGCACTTCAGAAAATGAACAGGACTTGGGAAAAGATGGTCCTGGGTATTTAAGAATAACTAATGAAACAGAGTGTGAAAGCGGAACAGGCATGTTCAAGGGGAATATTAATTCAATGAAAGTTTGAGGATTAGGTTATGTACTATGAGAATCCATGGAACAAGAGTTTGAATTAATTTTTCATTTTAGCAGGTATTTTGGATCATTTTACAAGCTATAACACTCCAAAGATGCAGACACAGTGGAAGCCACTAACGTTTCAGTGCAGCTGGGAAACAAGCTTTCTGTCATATAAGGATTTTTAAAAGTGAAATTTTCCAAATGCTCCCCCAATCCCAAAGATCCAATTTAGACCAAATAAATCTTTGACAAATGATTTAAAAACAACACATTTTGTTAAGAGTAATTCTAAAAAAGCCTGAGACTCCTGTCTCTAGTACATTCACACCTTCTCTCAGTTGTTGAAACACTGTTCAGGTGCTGCTGTGATGTGATTTTGCAGATATCATTAAAGCTATTAACTTTAAGAAGGGGGCTCCATTAAATCTTGCTCTACTGGTCAGAGAGAAAGAGCCCAGAGAAATTCATAAATAATTAGTATTTGAAAGGGAAGAATACATCTGAAGTTGGTTGTGGAATTCTAGGGCACCATGTGTCAAGGAATGCAGGCAGGCTCTAGGAGGAGAGATCTGACAGTGAGCAAGGACATGGGACCTCAGCACTGCCACCTGAGGAACTGCTTCTGCCAAACCCCATGAGCTTGGAAGAGAACTCTGTGCTCTGGACAGAAGGCAGCCCTATTTAACCATGTAGGAACCTGAGAAGAGAACCATCAACACTGGACCCAGACTACTGATCTACAAAACTCTGACCCAATAAATTGCTAATTAGTTATGAAATAAGAGTAAATTATATATATATATATATGTATTAAAATAACCACCTGTGAAAAGGGAAGTCATAAATCCAGATACAAGAGTTATCATCCCATTTAGCTCATGGTTCAATGATGCTGACACATGTTTCTTCTCATGAAATGTGTTGTGCTTTATGCCACTTTTACCCACAGGTGATTTCCTGATGTGTTACCACATCCATAGGGGCAGGGCTGAATACTGTGCTATGAAAATACAGGTAAGAGCAGAACTAGGTTTGAGGTAGTCAGGATCTGTCCCCTCTGTTTCCATGGCCATGTTCTCTGACAGCTGAGGAATTTCTAGACAGGGCTGTTGGTAAGAGGCCAGTGCACTGGGAACATCCCAGGTAGACCTGAACCAAGCTGCTGTCTTCACATTTGCTTAAGACAAGATGACTCATTCCTTTTACCTGGGACAAAATGGGAATGTTGCATGTTGTCTTGATCTAAGAGATAAATTGTATTATGCTTTAATTTATTTAGAATTTACAATTCTACATGTTTTATTTAATTTTGTATACTCCTGTTGTTCAAGTGACCAAAAAAATCTCAATTAATTATACATAAAATCAACTTAGCAAGTACATTTTCTGGGCACAGCTCACCCTTCCCCATGAACTTACCAGGGGGCAGTCAAGCCAAGTGCTGCTGTTACAGACATGAAATCAGGCTGATCGATATATGAGGCATGATTCATATGCAGCCAGACCTAATGTGCTTCAGGTTCTCAAACAATTCTACATTATGTAAGGAATTCTTTTTCCCCAGTATAGATACAGGGCCCAAGTGAATGTGCTCTATTCATTTTGGCATGAATGGATGAAAGTAATGTGTTAGCAAATTCTTAATATGAAGCCAAAATTAATCTTTAAACTGGAAATGATGAGATTTGTTGTTAAATGCATAGAATTTAGATGTATAGAATAAAACATTATGCTGTTCCCTTAAAATGCGAGCAATGCATTAACAGTGACCAAGACATTTTCAGTAAATGTCACACGATAATCCTGTAATAGATTCATGGAAACCAAATGCTTGTGGTGTCCTGAATTGGAATCTGGAAGGGGCACAGTACAGGAGTAAAAAATTAGATACATCTGAATGAAGTCTGGAGTATAGGTACTAAATTTGTACCAATGTAAAGCTCTTAGTTTGACAAATGTACCATGATTATGTAAGATGTAAATATTAGGAAAAAGTAGGCAATGGTGTGCAGGGACTCTCGGGACAACTTCTACAACTTATATAGGAATCTAAAATTATTTAAAAATAAAAACTTACTTAACAAAGCAAGTGGAGAGAGATATCTGTATAGTTGAGTGAACATTGTATTTAACCAAGTGAGGTCTGAAATGATGAGGTCATGTAAGATAATCCTACTCTAAAGCCAGACCCCATCTGCAGTGACATTAAAACACTTGCTCCAGACATTCAGCATCTCACTTGGCAAGTGAGAGTTGCACAAGTTGAAATAGTGATTTTTGACTCCTGATTTTCCTGACTTAATTGGACCCTTTGGTCCAAACAAACCTACTTTAGAGCAAAATCTTCAACCAGGGTATGTGTCCCACTGGTAGGCAAAAAGATTTTTCCATGGCTGAGAATAGGTTTAATGGAATACATTTCTAGATCTATGTATTCTGCTCAGATTCTTTCTTAAATTGGATTTTTCAAAGAAAGCCAAGTTGTGCTGCTGACTCTCTGTTCCCACGTCATGTGCATAATCAGATACAGGTCATTGTATGTCTTGTCATAATTTACAAAAATGGTCAGGAGATAGTGTAAATTACAATATAAACTAAAATCGATGCCAAGCGGCAGTAATTCCAAAATGTGTTCATCAATGATAACAAATGTACCACAAAAAATAAGGATGTTGTTAATGTGACAAAATGTGGAAGGGGTTGGGTGCAATATTTTTTTGTAAAATTTATGTAATATAAATATTTTGAAAACTTTTTTAAAGTATAAAAAAGATAGACCCATTTTTAAAAAGAAAAATATTCATTAATTTCCGCTCTTGAGCATTTATTTTTCTTTTTTTATTGCTGCCAAAAAGGTTTTTTGAGAAAAAAATGCTGGAGAGAAACAAGAAAATAGTCACAATGAACCCCATACACTAAAAGACAGAGCCACTTTAGCAAGGGAATTTATATTGCCCTTTATTACTTCCATGGCAGGACTCCTGTGTCTATTCTCCATCAAATATTTTAAATTTGATTAACGTATAAGCTCCCATGTTTGCCACTATTTACACCAAATACAACTTGGCATCTTCGTGCATCAAGGTAGACAGCAGAGACCCAGGGAGTGTACCCAAGAGAATGGGGGTTTCAGATGCATCAAATATTTCATCCAGTATCTTCCGAAACTAGATGGAGTTATCTCTCCCAAGATGATAAGGAAATGGTGAGGAACACAAGAATTGTTGATACAGGTTTCTTTCAGATTTAACCACATTGTAGAGACAGCTCTGTTCTACACTGGGATCTCATTAACTAAGACCAGAGCAAAGCCTAGAACAAAAACATAAACAAAAAATTACTAAAACCACAATGATTTTTAAAATTGTACCTATTAATGACACTTTCTAGGTAATAAAAAATTTGGAACTAATGTTAAACAGCAAAATACACTACAACAATTGATATAAAGATAGACTTTTTCAGACATTATTGAAAAGGGAAGGTTGAGAAATTGACCAAAGATCTCAGTCTCTGAAAGTTCACCAATTACATAATCAACCAAGATCATCTCAGCATCTCAAATTAGCTGAATATCAGAATCAGGTGTCAAAATGTTTGGAAATAAGAATCTTGAGCCACATTTGGACAAACTAGTCAAAATTTCCAGAATTGGAGTTTGGAAATCTCTCCTGAGCAAAGTCACTGAATTTGTAACCTGGCTGCTCAAGTCCATGAACAGGAATTTAGAAATTAATGCTGCAACATGTAAGCTGTACCAATGACATAAAGGCCAAATTTAAATGTTTTTAGGCAGATTTTATGAAGATTGAGATAAATAGAGCATAGCATGATGATCATTATATTTATTTTAAAAGCAAAGAAATGACAACATGGTTAAGGATTGAAAACCTGTAGATGTGATTTTGAAATTAAAGTCAATCTCTGACTTTATTGTGGTATTGGCAAAAGCAGGAATATGCAGACTATTCAAGATAAGAATAGGTGAAAAAATAGGTTACATTAGAAACTAGAGGCTTCTGAGGTGTGAGGATATATCTTTATTATGATAAAGACTCAGGAGACAATACACGGAGAAGAAACAGCCACTTGTGGATTCTGAAAATGGAGACAGTGCCCAAATGTGGTCTTAGTGCCAGGCACTTCTCAAATATTTTACATATATAGACTCATTGAGCCTCACAACAATGCTAAAAAACATGAAACAGTTTTCATATCATTGTACCACAGAGTAGTAACTTCAATTTCCAGGACTAGGAAGTGCCTGGACTATAAACATAAACTTCATACTCTAGGGATCAAGGTCATAGAGAAATCTGAACTCATTTATTGATAGGTATATTTACAAAATAGAGTGATTCTTAGTAGGAGTATGAAAGAAAGAGATGATTGCCCATCTTTTGTGTATTGCTTTCTTTTTTAAAAATAAATCAATTTAATTGGTAGATATCAATAAAGCATGAATCCATCCAAAATGTACAATCAAATGTATTTAGTATAAATTATATTTAGCCTGATTTTTGCGTATTGATCCTGTATCCTAACAATCTAATGAAATTGTTTATTAACTCTAGCTAGGAATAAATATTCATGACCATTGTAGACTTCATTTCTGTAGCTGGTCATATGGTTAAAGCACATATTCATCACGACATTCTTTCACTACCTATTTTGTGTTCCCTTCACCCTCACCCAGCACCTCAGTTGGCTGTGTTTCTTTGCCTGATGGGATGACTCAAGCCTTCATTCCTGAGGACACAGGTCCATTGAGAGTCATTCCTGGGTTGACTTGTAGCAGTTTTCCATTGACTTTAGTCACAGAGCATAGTAATACTAGGAGGTTCCCTAGGTCATCTGCATCCCAGGTACACTCTTCCTATCACCAATGTGTACTAGCAGTCCTTTTCCTCTAAATAGAATCAATTAACCCAGCCAATACCATAATTCTCTTCTTTCTCTTTTGATTCAAGTGTATGAAAAGACCAAAGTGGGCAGGCTGCAGTCTTATCATCAAGATCAATGGAATAGTGTTTGTGTTTCCTGGTGGAAGCACTCCTCCTTTTGGGACAAAGACCTGAAGACCAGTTGAGCTTGAATTTGCATGGACTGGAAATAAAAACTTTCCTGGTGAATCCCTGGGGTAATAGTGAATGTTGCCACTTGCATTTCCAACCCTTTTTTCTAGGATTGTGAATGACAGCTAGGGGAGAAATAACACCATAGAGTGAATGTTGATTTAGAGCACAAAAAGCTTCCTAGAAAGCATTGTCCAGTCCTGGAGGTACTGTCACTTACTTGACAAGGTAAGTGAGCCTTTATAAGACCAATACACTGAGATGGAAGAACCCTGTATTTTGTTGGGTTTATCTCCCGTCCCCTCTCATCCAAAAGTCAGGTTATTCATTAACAGCCATTAGTATAACCCTATTACACAAAAGAATACCAGATCTGTAGGAGATTGCAACTAGTATTTGTTTAATAAGTATGTGAATGAAAAGATAAATAAATGTATAAATCCATGAGGTAAACTTAATTTACAAGTAAAACAGAGTTCTAAGCAATAAACTAATGAGTAATTTTAGATTTTTTTTGTTATTTCATAAATTTGCAGAAATGAATATAGTTTAGCATAGCTATAAGTATTCAAAGTGAAATAAATTTTGATTCAGGGTAATGCTACCAAATATGAAAAATGTTTTAGGGATTAGTACACTTGGAAGCAAACAACAGAAATGGAGTGGGTTATGCTAAGCAAAAATGAAAGTATAAAAGGAATATCGTGTGGCTTGCAGATCTGATCACAAGCCGGGGCAGCATAGGAAATGTGTTGGAAGTTAGATGGCATTAACACAGTCTGGGACATCACAAAAAGAGAAAGACATGATCCCACTCCTACCACAGATGGAAGGTGGACACTCCTGATGACAACATCAATGCTGGATGCCAGTCATGAGACATTGGAGGTTGAAGACATCTACTACTGCCATAATAGCAGAGGATTCAGTCTGAAATATTTTAGACTCATAGATGCATCTTAGAAAATTTTCTACATGTTATGTCAAAATTGTGTGACTCTAGCAACTGTAAATAAATTGCTAAATGCAATTACTGTTTTCCAACTTAGTGTTTTTAGAGAATCCAAGACAAGATATGACCTCATCCTGCATATAAATATATAAGAAAGAAGAAATAGAACCAGCAAAATGGTGGCAAGTAAGGAGCTCCTAGCATCAGCTCGTGTGCTAAGGGCAATTAGTAATCTCCCAAAGCTATCTAAAGCACCTGTCTGTTGGCTTCAGGAGATAAGAAGGTCCTCCTGGAACATTGTTGGAAGATTAGAAGGAGGTTACTACCCATCTGCAGAGAATATTTGTGAGTAGGGTACTCCACATCCCAGAGGCTGGTGCCCATCTTCCACTGGCTGCATATTCTGCCTAAGGGGAAATCCATGGCTGTAATTGGTAGCTCCACTTCCCATAAAGGGTATGGAAGAGATGGTTAGGCACCAGCTTAAGATACTGATTAGTAAATGTGGTGGACAATATTATATTCCTAAGAAGAGCAGTTGTTTAAACCTGTGCATTTCAGAAAGAGGCCAGTAACACCATTTTGACTCCACCTCTGGCACAAGGGGAAGCACATGGACTGAAAATCACAGTGCTTGTATAAACCAGCTTCTTTTCATCCTGATCAAATTGCAGTTCTGGCATGAGCCCCATCCTCATTTATGGCAGGGACATAGCTGGAAAGGCATGCACCAGCATATCCGGGAAAATATAGACCACACCAAAGAGGCTGGTGATCATCCTACCTGGGCACTGCAGGCTGCCTCATGGGCTACCCTGTGGTTGGAATTGGAAGCGCCATTTCCCAAAAACAGGGGAGGAAGAGACAATTGACCACTGATTTCAGCTACTGATTAATAAATTTGACTGGTTAAAGTATAACTCTAAAAATAGCTGAAGTTTAAAATGTCCAAGTCAGAAAGTGTTTGGTAGCCGCCATTTTGACTACACAAAAAGCATGAGGACAAGCAAGCTCACTGAAAATCACCGTGATTGTAGGAACAGGTGTCTTTCACCCAGGTTGGCCTGCAGCCCAAGCCTAGGCTTCAGCCCCATCTCTAGCAAGGCGAAAGCTTGCAGGCCCTGCAAAACAGCCTTTCCAGGTAAATGAAGGTGCACATTTCACAAACAGAAGAGTATGATATGTACAAGGGCAACTGCAGTCATATTGAACTGCACTGCATAGATTGCTCTCCATACCGGTATCTCCATCCCAACCCCAGGAAGGGAACAAAGGCACTTGAAGCTTCATAAGTCTCTTTGGGCAACTATAGTCTAGAACTACACAACTTGGATTGCTACACACAGTTGTAGCTTTGTCCAAACACCTTGCAAGAAGAAATGTGGAAGAAGATTCATCAGTCCCTAGGGCACTGAGGGCAGCTGGAGCCTCTACAGCTCACAACACCAACTGCATCCTTGGCTCCTACTACACAACCAGCAAGGGAGAAAGGGCAAGAAAGCCCTAAACTAAAGAGCAAAACTCCACCCTGAATGAATAATCTAGTAAACCAGGCATCAATGCACAAGGAAAAAAAATTAAATCTACACGAAGAACCAGGAAGATGTGACCCAGTTAAAGGAGTAAGATAGGCCTCTGGATGGCATAAAGAGTTGAAACAACTAATCATAGATGTTCAAACAAATCTCCCTAATAAATTCATTGAGATGGCTAAAGAGATTAAGGATAATAGGAAGACATTGAATGAGTACAAAGAAGAATTTGAAATCATACATAGAAAAATATCAGACCTTTTTGGAATGAAAGACACAGTAAATGAAATTTAAAATACACTGGAGTCATATAATAGCAGATTTGAGGAAGCAGGAGAAAGAATTGGTGAGCTCAAAGAAATGGCCTCTGAAAGTGAACGAACAAAAGAACACATGAAGTAAATAAGGGAAAAAATTGTACAGAGTCTCAAATAAATAAATGACAGCAAGTGACATGCAAACAGATGTGTCATGGTTGTTCCAGAAGGAGAAAATGAGGGAAAAGGGGCAGAGGGAATATATGATGACATAATGGAAGAAAATATCCCTAACCTACTGAAGGACATAGATTTCTATATCAATAAGCACAATATACTCACTTCCAAATAAACTGTGTTTGTAACCAAAAGACCACCTTTGTAGGAAATACTAAAGTGTGTGCTACAGCCTGAAAACAGAAGACTGGAGAGAGAGGCCTGGAAGAGCATAAAGAAATGGAGATTTTATCAATAAAAGTAACTAAAAGTATCAGAAGAGTGGTGAAAATAATATAAGACAGAAAAAACTCAAATATTCTGGAATAAATTTAACCAATGATGTAAAGCACTTTATCCAGAAAAATGCAACTAATTGGTAAAGAAATCAGAAAGACCTAGATAATTGAAAGAACATTCCATGCTCATGGATTAGAAGACCAAACATCATTTTGATGTCAGTTCTCCTCAAATTGATATACAGATTCAATACAATCCAGATAAAAATTCTACCAGAAGTTCTAAATAAATGGAAAACATGATTACAATTTTATGGGGAAGGGTGAGTGGTCCTGATTAGGCAGAAGAATCTTAAAGAGGAAAAGTGAAGTTGGTGAACTCTCATGTCCAGAATTTAAATTGTATTACCTAGGTACCTTGGTAAAAACAGCATGCTACTGTCATAAATACAAACGTATAGACCAATGGAACCAAACTGATGGTTCAGAAACAGACACTCACATCCATGGTCAAGTGATTTTTGACTAGCATGTCAAACACACTCAGTTATAGCAGAACAGTCCATTGAACAAATGGTGCTGAAAAACTGGATATCCATGCCCAAAATAAAGAAAGAGGATACCTTTCTCACATTTTATCCAAAGTTTAACTTAAAATGGATCAATAGCCTAAATAAAAATGCAAGAACCATATTGCTTCTACAAGAAAATGTAGGAAAATATCTTCAAGACGTTGTAGTAGGTGGTGGTCCTTAAAGGAAATAAGAGGATGACTGCGATGGGCTACTGATATTTAATGTATGTAGAAGTTTTATTTAACTTTACTGTAAAAGTGTGGAAATGTATAGAGTGGATGGTAATACGTTTAGTAAGTAACAGCTGGTTTAAAAATTGGAATGTGGCTGAAAATGGTAGTCTACCGGTGTAAGTACCAAATTAAAGAAAGCTAGAGAAAAATCTAGGGAATGAATAGCACAGTAAACCCTGAAGTGGATGAGAATTGTGGTGGATGGTACAGAGAAGAGAGTGACCTTGTTGAGCTAGAGCAGGTGTACATCATTATTACAGCATGGTGGGAATGTGGAGAAGTATGGGAAAAATACAACTGGAGTGACTAATGGACTGTGGTTAATAGTAATAATGTAATATTCATGCATCTATGCCAAAGATGTACTGTGTTGATAATTGGGGATAATGGAAAAGGTGTGCCAAATGTATGCTAAGGACCGTACAGTAATCTGATGATACTGTCTCATAATCTCTAAAAAATGTTCCTCCATGGTGTGGTGTGTTGATAGAGGGGTGTTGTTTGGGAATTCTGCACATGTGCATGACTGTTTTGTAAGCTTAAACTTTTGTCATAAAAGTATATTGAAAAATAGTAATAGAGTAGGTTGAGGGAAAATACACCTAATGTAAGATAACAACTATAGTTAGTAATATTTTAGCAATATTCTTTCATAATTTGTACCAATTCTCAAAACAGTGCAAAGTATTGGTGATGGTTTGACATGAGAGACCCCTGTATGATGTTATGCATGTTTGCTTGTAAGTTGCCAACTTGTATTATACATTTATTATTTATGCATGTTCATGTATAAATTATATGAAAGTAATAATAGAGTGGTTAGGGGATAAATACTTTTGGTTAGCAGAAATGTTTTGAAATTACTCTTAAATCATTACTTAAAATATTTCAGAACAGTGCAAGGTATTGTTAGTAAGTTGAGGTATGAGGGACCTCAATGATCTTACGTATGTTTGACTTGCAAGTCCACAAATGATAGTATACACTTATTGTTTATATATGTGTATTTATGACTGCTATACTTATATAAATTTAAACATATATGAATTTATAAATGTATGTATATACATATTCATGTGCGTGTATATACATATACATATATATGGAGAAACCAGCTTACAAGGTTTTAATCCCTAACACTGTGCTCTGAGAATTTCACCTTCATCTTCACTGGTTCATTGCAGGAACATCCCTCAGCCAAGATACATTTTGCAGCAGCATTGTTGGTCTGAGCCTCACAAATGGAGCCTTTTATCTGAGGTATATGGCCAGAGAAACAATAATTAGGGATAAGCTGAAAAATACTCAGGCTCCTGTTCTACAGTGTTCTTATTACAAACTTTTTACAAATGAGAAATCTTCCTAGTACATGATCCTCTTATTCAGGTAGATCCAAGAAATAAAATAGGATATGACACAAATGCTACCAGTTGCACAAGCTTCTCTACCTAACCCAGTTAGAGACTGTATTTTGCTTTATTATGTTTCCTATTATGAGTTGCACAACATCTCTGATTCACTCTCCTGTCATTTTCTCACAACACTAAGACTTGGATCAAATCTTTCCTTCTCAGTAGAGACTTCCATGACATTCAATGTCCCCAATTTTTTACCTCCTCCATGTTCCATGCTTATGACCATGTGCCTTTACAACTTTTCCTGTAAAGAAGTACAGAGCATTTGCTTTCCTCTTAAATGTGACCTTGTCTTGGGAATTTCATTAATGAAAACAAGGCAACCATAGGAAATTGCTCTGATTCCAGGTTTTCAATAAAGAAAGAAAGGCAACAAGATGATAACACCATCCTAGAACCTCTGGCTCCTGCTCCCCTGTGTTTCAGATGAGAGAAGATGTGCAAACGTGAACATGTTTTTTTCCTTCCAAGGTCATCCTCCTGTTCAGATATAAAGTCCATCACATTAAAATAGGATATTAAATGAAAGATGCAGTCATTTATAAAGGTAAATCAAATGTAAAAAAAAGAAAATTTGATATCCCCTCATACCTCATAAAGGTAGATGCCTTTACTTTCCTCCTTTTCCTTAACTCACCTATTTTAGAAAAATTCAGATTTTAAATGATCTCTCTGTCCTCTTCAGAGGTATGTATATTTTTCTTTGTTTTTACTTTTTAATTTATTTTAATTGGCTTTTTAAAAAAGATATATAGATCACAAAAAAATGTTACATTAAAAAATATAAGAGGTTCCCATATACTCCATACCACAATCTACCTCATTCATCAAAAGTGTATATTTTTAAAAGATAAATAGATGCTTAACATATTAATCTGTTTTCTTTTATTAGACACTGCATATGTACCCTTGAGATTCTTGAAATCTATTAGAGAATGTAGCAGGACACACCAGGATGGGAATTTAATATTTCCTTTTTTTTTGTGGGTCTCCACCCAATAAAATGACACCCTAGAACAGTATGAACACATTCAAGACCTTAATATTAATGGGAAACTATGAAACTTATTCTTGGGAGACTGAAACTTAGTGGTTGTCAAAGGTTCTAAGGGGACAGAGAGGGAAGAATAGGTACATAGGGTATATTGAGATCACTGGAATTGTTCTGCATTACTTTTCAATAATGGTTGCATTATGATACATTATGTCAAAACCCATAAAATAGTGCAGTGCAAAGTGTAAATCAATGGAGACCATCGTCCATGAATAGTAGCAATGCTTCAATATTTGTTCATCAATTGTAACAATGGACCATAGTCACGTCAGATATTATTAATAGGTTAAAATGTGAGAGGAGAGGGGGTGGGGTGTAGAGGAAGACCCTGTATTTTCTCTGTGACTTTTCTTTGTCTTAAAGCTTCTTTGAAAATAAAATGATAAACACAAATAAGACACTGAGGGAACATACAGAAGAAATGATCAATATTCATAAAAGAGAGATCATACAGTGATGAAAGGTGCAATACCAAAAAAAATTGGTTTTGTTTTTGGGGGAAGTTTTGGATTACATAAAAGTTACAACCAGGGGAAGGAAAGATAGCTGGTACAATTATTGTGTGGTTCAAATTGTGTGGTCCAAATATAAACCATAATATAAGCTATAGACCATGGTTAATAGCAATGTTTCAGTATTTGTTCGTCATTTGCAACAAATATATCACACTAATGAAAATTTGTTAGTGGGGGGACATATGAGTGATGGGGTATATAGGAATCCCTCATATTTTTTATGTAACATTTATGTAATCTAAAACCTCTATAAAAATAGAAGGAAAATCTTTCCCAATCACCTGGGAACCATCTCTTGGAATGGAACCATCAGGAAGACAATACCCTTCCCTCTCATTTCCTCTGGGAGTTTACATGCAAAACTTAAATGGACACCTGGTTCCAGGTTGAAAAACTACCTCATGCCATAAAAATATGAGAATTTTATGTTTCCCTGGAAATCATCAATTAACTAAGCCAGAGGTTCAACTCCATTGCCAGATGAGTCTCAGATGATCTAGTTGAGATGAATGGACCTGTCAAGTCTTCTTACCAGAGGACTAGTTAACATTTACTTTGAGAACCTGTGTGCAATTTGTTGTTATGCTCCTGTCTGTCTAAAAAGGTGATATTTTGTTCTGTCTTTGCAAAACCTTTAGAGTATTGTCTGGAAGTGCATCACTTTCCTATTTTAATTCATTAATCAAAATGTTTCTTTTCTCTTCATCCTTTTTGGAGTAGTTTCATGATTGGCAGGATGTTTTGTTTTGAATTATATTTTCCTCAAGGCTAATGACATGGAATTAATTAACTGGAAACTTACTGAATTAAGCAGATAATTTACAGGAATCATGAACATGTAGAAGTCAGGTAAAATATGCTGAATTATTCAGTGTCTCTACTAGATCTATATTTTCTTTTTTTTGGAATTCTAGGCAGTTAAAACACACTAGTGAAAGAGTCATAGAATTATGAACTCTATAATCCCATGAAAACCATGTGGTTAACTAATTTGGAAGCCAGAATTTTCTCTGTCAGTTTTTTCTCCTAAAGGAATACTATATCTCTGTTATATTTCTCATATGGTTATGAGAAAACAGTGTTGATTTTACCTCACAAGGATTCCTTTGATTTGGATAAATTAATTTATTTATTGGGTTCCTAGGCCTCATCTCAAGCAAATAAAATCCTGGAATACATGTAACATATATCATTTTAGAGGAAAGGAGAGCATCTTGTCAAAGACTTGAAGGTAAGATTGTGAAAATTGGAAGAGGAAATGTAAAAATAAAAGTCACTTTCTCTTTGATTTTGTCTTCCTTCTTTCCTTGTTGTCCTCACCTGATAGAACAGAGTGACTCTCTTGTTGGGGGCTAACGTGCCTGGTGATTTTAAGATGAAGCCTATGCTCATTTAGCGTTCAGAAAATCCAAAGACCAATAAAAAGATATGCCAAATCTGCTCTGTCTGTGCTCTTGAAATTGAACAAGAAATCCTGAATGACAGTCCTCTGTTTCCAACATGGTTAGCTGAATAATTTAAGCCCACTAAAGAGACCTCCTGCTCAGAACAAAAGATTCCTTTCAAAATATTACTGCACATTGACAATTCACTTGGGCACCCAAGAGCTCTGATGGAGTTGTAATGAAATTCATATCATTTTCATATCTGATAACCCAACATCCATTTTGCAGGCAATGGATTGAGAAGTCATTTTGAATTTCAGGCCTTATTATTTAAAAATGCATTTTATAAGCTACATCTGCCATAGGCAGGGAGTCTTCTTTTGGAACTCAACAAAGTATATGGAAAAAATTGTGAATATAGATGACATTAAGTACATCTGTGATTCATGGGAGGAGTTCAAACTGTCAAAATTAACAGGACTTTGAAAGAAGTTGATTCCAACTCATATGGAAGATGTTGATGGAAAGTAACTGCAGATGGTGTGGATAGAGAAAGAGAATTTGAGTAAGAAGTGGAGCCTGAAGATTGGACTGAACTTCTGCATCTCATAATAAACTTTAATAGATGAGAAGTTGCTCCTTACAAATGAGCAAAATAAAAGATGTCTTGAAATAGTTTCTACTCCTGGTGAAGACTCTTCTCTAGCACACATGGATCATTCTCCAGGGTAGACTACATGGTTGGTAACAAAGCAAGTCTCAACAAATTTGGAAAGATTGACATTTACAAAGTAATTTTCCTGACCAAAACAGAATGAAGCTGGAAATTAATAAGGGGCAGAGAACCAGAACAGGCACAAAGATATGAAAGTTAAACAACACATTCTTAGACACTTAGTGGGTCAAGGAGGAAATGGCCTAAGAAATCAGAAACTACCTTGAATCAAATGAAAATGAGGACACAACATATCAAAAAGTATGGGATGCAGCAAAAGCAGTGATGAAAGGGTAACTTACAGCCATAAAAACTTATATTAAAAATAAAAGAGCTAAGATCAAAGACCTAATTGAACACATGGAGGAATGAGAAATAGAAGAAAAATCTAATCTCAAGGCAAACAGAAAATAAGAAAAACCAAAGTTTATAGCATAACTAAATGATAAGAGAATTTAAAAAAACACCAGGAAATTTTAACAAATTCAAAAAATGGCTCTTTGAGAAAATTAATAAACACACACACTCTTGGAATCAGACATGACTCAACCACTTGGCCACCCATCTACCACACGGATGTCCCAGGTTCAGGTCCCAGTGCGTTCTAAAAAAGAAGATGAACAGATGTCTTCTCCAGCCACAAGAGAGCAACATGCTACTGTGAAAGAGCAGGACACCACCACAAAGAGCTACACTCTGCAGCCACCACAACAAGCAGAGGCCACAAGCCAGCAGATCCCACAGCCCACAGGGAGTGGATGAGGCCCCGTCCGTTGGGCTCTCACCTGTCATGTGAGAGGTCCTGGGTTTGGTGCCTCTTACCTCCTGGAGAAGGTGAGCAAACAATGAGTAGACAGACATGAGAACATCTGGGGAAAAGGGGAGGTAAATAAAGAAAAATGAAGTAAATTTTTTAAAAAATCAGCTTTTAAAAAATTTGACAAAACCTTTGCTAGACTGAAAAAGAAGAAATGGTGTAATTAAAATAAAAAATGAGTGAGGAAATATCACTGCAGATCCCACAAAAATAAGCATATCATAAGAGGATACACTCAAAAATTGTATGCCAACAAGATGACTAACTTAGATGAAATGGACAGATTTCTAGAAACACACAATACTTACATTGATGAAAGAAGAAATTGATAATCTCAACTACCAGTCACAGGATTGAATTAGTCATCAAAAACCTCCAAACCAGGAAAAGTCCAGGATCAGATGGCTTTCATAGTTGTACTCCCATCTGAAAAAATCCAAATAGACCAACTCTGTGCCACATAGTCTTCAGAATGTCAAATGCCAAAGAAAAAGAAAGAATTCTGAGAACAGCAAGAGAAAAGCAATGCATAACATATAAGGGATATCCAATAAGATCAACTGCTGATTTCTCACAAGAAACAATGGAGGCAAGAAGACAGTGTTCTGATATTTTTAAGATATTACAAGAGAAAAACTTTCAGCCAAGAATCTTATATCCAATAAGACTCTCTTTACAAAAATGAGGGCGAGATCAGAATATTCACAGAAAAATGGAGTGAATTTCTAAGCAAGAGACCTGATTTTCAGGAAATGCTAAAGGGTGTGCTAGAGTCTGAAAAGAAAAGATAGGAGACAAAGGCCCAGAAGAGGGACTAGAAATGTAGATTATATCAATGAAAGTAACTAAAAGTGTTAAAAGAGTGGTGAAAATAAAATATGTAACATAAAACTCAAATAGGAATAAACTTAACCATCAATGTAAAGCACTTGTATTCAGAAAAATTCAACTCAGTGTTAAAAGAAATAAAAAATGTTTTAAATAACTGGAAGATCATTATGCTTATGGATTGGAAGACAGAATATCATTAAGATGTTAATTCTACTCAAATTGATATACAGATTCAATCCCAATGAAAATTCCACCAGCAGTAAAGAAAAATTGAAAACACAATCACCAAATATATTTGGAAGGGTAAGTGTTCCTGAATAGTCAGAAACATCATAAAAATGTAAAGCAAACCTTCATCTCCAGACTTTAAATCATATTACAGCATGGTACTGGCCTAAAGACAGACACAATAGACCAATGGAACTAAATTTATGGTTCAGAAACAGACCCTCCCATGTAGGTCAAGTGATTTTTGACTAACATGTCAAACTAAGACAGCTCAGGCAGAACAATCCATTCAACAAATGGTGCTGAAAGAATTGGATATCGATAGCTGAAAGAAGGAAAGAGGACCTCTATCTCACACCTTATCCAAAAATAAACACAAAATGGATCAAAAACCTAAAAATAAAAGCAGGAACCATAAAACTTCTAGAAGAAATTGCAGGAAAATATCTTCATGACCTGGGGATAGGTGGTAGATTTTTAAAGGAGGTAAGAGGAGGACTAAGATGGACTACTGATATTTAACATACGTAGATGTTTTAAATAGCTTTAGTGTAAAAGTGCGGAAATGTATGCAGTGGATGGTAACACAGAGTAACAGCTAGTTTACAAAGTCTAGGTATGTAAATGCCAATTGACAGAATGCTAGAGAATAATCTAGGAACTAAATAGCACAGTAAACCAAGAGGTGGATGAGAATTGTGGTTGATGGTACAGATGCAAGAGTTTCCTGTGTTAGCTAAGGGAAATGTACATCACTACTGCATGGTGTTGGGAATATGAAGAAGCATGGGGAAAATACAGCTGGCGTGACCTATGGACAGTGGTTTGTAGTAATAACTATGTGCATTTATGCCAAAGTTGTACTTCGATAATGTTGGCAGTATGTTGATAATGAGGCAGTATGAAAAATGTGAGCCAAATATACACTATAGTCATGGTAACAATCAGATGATATCTTATTTGTAGCAAATGTTCCACCACAGTGTGGTGTGTTGATAGAGACGTGTCGTTTGGAAATTCTTCACATGCGCATGATTGTTTCATAAGTTTACAACTTCTGTCATAAAAAAAATTTAAAAATAATAATAGGATGGATTGGGGGAAAACCACACCAAATGTAAGATAAGGTCTATGATTAATAGGAAGATTTTGATGATATTCTTTCATAATTTATAGCAAACATCTCATGACAATGAAAGATGTCGGTGGAGGGTTAATGTATGGGACCCCTGTATGGCATTATGCATGTTTGCTTTTTAAGTTCACAACTTTTGCTATATACTTATTGTTTATGTATGTTCATATATAAGTGATATAAAGATAATAATAGTAGGTTTGTTTGGGAAATACTTTAGTTGGTAGTAATATTTTGACAATGCTCTTTAATCATTAGATAAAAAGGTTTAACAACAATGCAAGTTATTAGTGGTAGGGTTAGTTATGAGAGTCCTGTATGATGTGATATATGTTTGTTTTGTAAGTTCACAACTATTATTATAGAATATTGTTTATGTATGTTTATGTATAAGTGATATACTTCAATAAATTAATTTTTAAAAAATAGTCAGGAACATCTGTAATTTGAATGAAACAAGAAGCTCTATTCATCAAAATAGTGGAAAAGAGAGTTTCCTCTGCATTTCTTGCTAACGACCTACCTCTTCTACAATCCAAGAGAAGCAAGCTGAGAAACTGCATGGGACTTGTACATGGAGCTGAAAGGCACAATGACTTCTCTCCTTCTGTTTGTGTTCAGATGCACTAATGATACCATGTTATCAAACCTCCTTCTGATCTCATGTCCTGACATTTAAGCTGATTGCAAACAGACTACTAAGGATGAATAGAGTAATCCTATATGACTTAGATATGTTCTGAAGAAATTCTTATCCATCTAGATGAGGGTGCAGGGCCCTTGATTCACCTGAATCCAATGACCATCACTACATTTTCTAAACTGTCCTTTCTGTATCTGAATCCCTGCTACCTCCTCCTGCTAGGAGGAAAGACTCAGCACACCAGGATATCAGTCGATGTACTCTCTGAGTGGTCTTCAATTTGTCTTTTGACAAGAAGAACTGAGGAACAAGTTTATTTTATATTTTAATTTTATTATTATATATTTTATTTTTATTATTTTATGATAATTTTATTATATTTTATTATATATTATATATTATAATTTTATTAAAATAAATTATTATATAATAATTTTATTATTGTTGTATTTTATTAATAATTACCATAGAATTCCCATTGCTTTCTCATGATACTGTATTGAATTGGTACAGATTATGTTAATACATCCAAGTTTAGAAGGACCTGGATAGGAAAATTGAACAGCTCTGAGATTCCTGTACCCTACAAGAGTAGATCAGTACTACTTACTAGAATTGTTGCCCTTGATTTCACCTGCTGGATTTTTCTTGCCAAGAGACTTAAGAGAGAACTCTTGCTCTGTATCAATGCTTGAGAATACTCATGTTTCGTAGGAAAAGTGAATTCCTAGACTTTCTTTTGGGGCATCTCATAAGACTTTCACTTCAAGGACTTTCTTTTTAGAGTCAGTATCTTTAAAAGAAGGTTTTGTAGCAAAAGTGGAGGAGAAAGTATGGTACTTTGTGTGCCAGAGGGGTAGGAAAAGAATAAACAAGTAAGTTTTGTGCAGTTATAAGTGTGTGTCCTTTGCCTTTAGTAGGACACTTGAAATTTTCACCCTTCTCCTGATTTTGCAACATCGTGACTTATCTCTTCTAAATAACAGGGAATTTTCCAAATAAATGGATATAAATGGGTTCAATTAAACAATAACAAAAGAAAGACAGAAGACTAGAAAAGACTGGACAAAAAAAGAGCAAAGAAGAGAGGGTAGAGAAGAAAATGTGTAACTTTGAGCCCAAATTTTATAAAAGTTAATGATGAAATAATTTTTTTTTAACTCTGAAGCCATTTTTATCCAATACGTATTTAAGGACAGTACAAATGGTCTGCCTTCAGACCCACAGCTTCTGAGGGCTCTAGAGACATCTGGACAGGGCAGGGCAGACAACCCCAGCAAATCAGCACCCCATCAGTGGGCCTTAACTTGGATTTTGTGTTAACCTATCTCTCCAATGCAACCAACTTAAGATCATTTATAATTTCCTTTCACATGATTCCTCTTCCCCTTTCATTTGAGGCTATAATTAGCACTATATCCATTAAATATCTGTCCCAAAGCCTTAAACCTTCAGTCTGTTCATTAGCCAGTTGAGACTGAATCTCAGAAAAGTTCCTGCCAACACCTACTGTCCAGTTTATATGACTCAGTCAGGACAACTAACAAAATGGTGATGATAGACAATGTCCATCTGGAAAAGATCAGAGAGTATCTACAACTTAAGTCAAGAAGTGCCATCCACCTCGCCCATGGGATCTCAGCCGCCTCTAAGTCAGAGGCAGAGTAGGCATCACCATCCCCAAAAGTCTCATGATTGAGAAATGAACACATGTAAGGGTGGAATGCAGCTATTGAACAAAGCAAACTTACTAATATTCTAGTAACTGAAGATCTTGTAATATTGATATAAAGACAGTGGTATCTAGAGTTTCTGAGGGGAGGGAGAGGGAAAAATATGTGTAACGGGGCAATTTTGAGATATTGGCATTGTTCTGCATGATATGGAAATTCCAGATACTGGCCATTATACGTTTTGTCAAAATTATAAAATTGAGAGCTGCAAAGTGTAAACTATAATGTAAACTGTAGGCCATGGCTAGTAGCAATGCTTCAATATGCACTCATCATTTGTAACCAAATACCACATTAATAAAGATATTATTAATAAGGGAGAATGTTACAGGGAAAGGCGTAGGGGTATATGGAAATTCCTATATTTTTAATGTAACTTTTCTGTCATCTAAAACTTCTAAAAATAAATTTAAAAATAATTGATGAAGTAAGAGCTGCCTATACTGTAATAATAGTGAATGTTAATTTATTAAACTTCCCAGCCAAAAGACAGATTAGCAGAATGGGTAAGAATATTTAAGCTGTTTCTGTGCTATCTCCAAAAGACTCACCTTAGGCCTAAGGATACAAAGAAATCAAAAGTGAAAGGTTGGAAGAAGACATTCCATACATGGAGTCTCCAAAATTCAGATTGTTCATTATTAGTGTCTAGAAACACTACTGATTGTTATTAGTTGTACTGGCATCAAGCCACTTTGCTGAACTCATTTACTTGCACTAGTAACTTTGTCATAGATATGTCAGAATTTTCTAAATATAGGATTATATTATATGCAAACAATGAGAGTGTTACTGCCTTGTTTCCAATTTGGGTGCCTTTTATTTATTTTTCTTGCCTAAATGCTTTAGCTAGAACTTCTAGTACAATGTTGAAGAACAGTGGTGACATGGGCATTCTTGTCATGTTTGCAATCTTAGAGGGAATGCTTTCATCATTGAGAATGACGTTGGCTGTGAATTTTTAATACATCCTCATTATTGTGTTGAGGAACTTTCCTTCTATTCCTATTTTTCAAAGGACTTTTATCTAGAAAGGGTATAATATTTTGCCATATACATTTTCAGCATCAGTGGAGATAGTCTTGAAGTTTTTTCCCTTTTATTTGTTCATGTGGTGAATTATGTTAATTGATTTTCTTGCATTGAACCACCCTTGCTCATCAGTAATAAAACCAACTTGCTCATGGAGTTTAATACTTTTAAATGCTGTTGGATTTGATTTGCAAATATATCGTTGAGAATTTTTCCATCTTTGTTCATTACAGAGATTGGACTCTAATTTTTTTTCCCTAATATCTACTCTGATTTTGATATTCAGGCAATGTTTGCTTTCATAAAACAAGATGAGTAATGTTCCATAGTCCTTAATATTTTGCAAGAGTTTAAAAAGAATTGGTCAAAATTCTTCTAGGTTTGTTTGATAGAATTTTTCTTGGGAAGCCATTGTCTTGGGCTTTTATTTGTTGGTAGATTTTTCTTGACTAATTCAATTTCTTTATTGGGATTTACTTCTTGATTCCTAGTAAAGTCAATGTAGTTGTGCTTCTTCAAAATTTGTGCATTTCACATAGATTGGCTAATATGTTGGCACAAAGTTTTTTATAATATCCTCTTATGATCCATTTTATTTGTTTGGTGTCAGTCATAATGTTCCTCCTTTCTTTCCTGGATATATTTATTTGCATTTTCTCTCTTTTTTCTTGGTTAGTCTAGCTAAGTATTTTTCAATTTTATGGATATTCTCAAAGAACCACATATTGGTTTTACTTAATTTCTCTATGGATTTTTTAAAAATCTCAACTTCATTTATTTCTGCTCTAATTTTTTTAAAATTTTTAATTATTTATTTATTATTATTTTTTTAAATTACATTAAAAAAAATGTGAGGTCCCATTCAACCCCACTGCCCCCGCCCCCCACTCCCCCCACAGCAACACTCTCTCCCATCATCATGACACATCCATTGCACCTGGTAAGTTAATCTCTGAGCATCACTGCACCCCATAGTCAACGGTCCACATCATAGCCCAGACTCTCCCACGTTCCATCCAGTGGGCCCTGGGGGGATCTACAGTGTCCCGTAATTGTCCGTGAAGCACTATCCAGGACAACTCCATGTCCCGAAAACGCCTCCACATCTCATCTCTTCCTCCCGTTCCCCATACCCAGCAGCCCCCATGGCCACTGTTCCCACACCCATTCCACATTTTCTCTGTGGACATTGGATTGGTTGTGTCCATTGCACACCCATGTCAAGTGAGGGCCTAGATTCCACATGGGTACTGGATGCACTCCTCCCGCTTCCAGTTGTAGACACTCTAGGCTCCACGCTGTGGTGGTTGACCCTCTTCAACTCCATGTCAGCTGAGTGGAGTAAGTCCAATAAATCAAAGTGTAGGAGCTGAAGTCTGTTGAGGCTCTGGGCCTGGGTGTCATACTATCAGTCCAGAGATTCAAATCCCCTACATACACCTCAAACCCAGCACCAACTACAATTCCAACAAAGTAGCATGCAAGTCTTGTGAAAAGAGATCCCCTCTGAGTCCAATTCCATCACGCAGAAACACCAGCTCCAAAGAAGGGCCATCTGTCATGGCAATGAACCCCCTCTGCCATGACCATAGAACCCGTGGGTCTCTCTATCCCTCAAAAGAACCAACACCTGGGGTTGCATCCACCTCATCTGTCTCTTAGACTCTGTTCAGTTGTACATAGGGGTATTCCTTCTGACAACCTCCAGACTCTTTTTTAGAGACTCACAGCCTTATAATCTCATTTCTCCTTTCCATTTCCCCCTTACATTAGGTCAAACCATTTCCCGAAGTCATGTTATTATATGTAGACAGGTATATTCTGCTGTTCCGCATTGAATCTTTAATTCAAGGTCATTTTCTAGTTGCTTCTTCAGCTGGTATGTGGTACTGATCCCTCGGTGCCAGGGAGGCTCATCCCCGGGTGTCGTGTCCCACGCTGGGGGGAATGCATCGCATCTACACGCTGCGTTTGGCTGTGAGAGTGGCCACATTTGAGTAACATGAAGGCTGTCAGGAGGAAACCCCCAGGCACAATGCTACTCTAAGCCTTGTTCTTATTGCAGGTGCACAGGCTCAAAAGTGTAGCCATTAGTATCAAGAGCCCACTGCTGGGCCCTCCTTCCTTCCTGGTTCCCGCCATTGCACCTGGAGGATTGCCCCTGCTCTCCCAGGGCCCACAACAGTGATCCCCCGGCCAGGAGCCCAGCACCCCCCCAGCCGTTGTCCTTAATTGTTTCCACAATGAGTATATATAGACATTACCATATACCCTGGGCATATGCCCTGTATAACTCCCTGTCAACCATATATATCCTGCCAATAACATCCCACATCAGCATTCCTCCGCTGCCACTGCCGAACCACTCTGTGATCCAAAACTTCCCGTAAAGTGAATCCCAACATAATGTCAGCTTCAGAAGAGTCTTAGATCACCGAAATTCATATATACAATATACATTATTTCCCCAGATCCACCATAAAACCTTTTCCCTTCCACAGCAATAATCTTTTAACTTATTCATATCATATTTCCTGAAACTGATGTACAGATTCCGAAACTATAGTTTTCAAACAAGGTGACATTTGTGCTTACTATGTGGTCCATACTTTAGGTTGTACAGTTTTCTAAATTTTTTAGTTATCCTATGTTTTGTCTTATGGTTTTCATTATTAGTCTGTCATCCCCTATATGTTTTTGGTGTAATATTAGCTGTTTTATATTCATCCTCGTGTACTCTCACATAACTCCTCTTTTGCCCCCTTATTTACCTTTGTATCCATTCCACATCGATTTTCCCCTCCCCTTAGGGCCCACAACACCTGCCAATCTAATGCCCTGGGAGCCGTCTTTTCTCACGAGAGATACAGTTCTCTCTATTAGGCGGCATTAGTCTTCCCCAGGATATGGGTCCACCCCACCCAATGGTAGAACCCACCTTGGCAAAATGAGCCTTCAGCTATTCCCTCTGGAGTCCGTCCCGCATCAGACCATACCCTCTGAGCGTCCTAACCAGGTAACCCTCCTACTTACACTTTGATACGTTTTACTCAACATTTAGTTCTCAACGAACTTCTGACACTCTCCCATGTTTGTATGTTGCCCCTCCCTCCCACCTATTTCTTGGACAATATTACCCCTCTTCCCATCCCCAGCCCCCCTCAAACCCAGAAAACCCCACCCAAAGGTAACCCCTTGCCCCCATTTTGTCCCTTCTTTGTGCTCATACTTACCGCCAGCTCATCACAGATTCCACCCCTACAGACATTAACTCACATCCTTCCTCCACCCCCCGATTTCCTGTAAGCCACTTTTCCAGACTCTAGCTCTCTGAGGCAGTTAACTTATTTCATATCATTGAGGTCATATAGTATTTGTCCTTCAATGCCTGGGTTGCTTCACTCAACATAAGATTCTCAAGGTTCATCCATGTTATCACGTGCGATTGTAGTGTATTGGTTCTTACAGCTGAGTAGTATTCCATTGTGTGTATACACCACATTTTATTGATCCACTCATCTGTTGATGGACATTTGGATTGATTCCAACTTTTGGCGATAGTGAACAATGCTGCTATGAACATTGGTGTACATATATCGGTTTGTGTCCTTGTTTTCAGATCTGATGGGTATATACCCAGCAGTGGTATTGATGGGTCATATGGCAAATCTATGGATAATTTTTTGAGAAACCGCCAAACTGTCCTCCAGAATGGTTGGATCCTTCTGCATTCCCACCAGCAATGGATGAGTGTTCCCCTTTCTTCACATCCTCTCCAGCATTTGTATTCTACTGTTTTTTTCATGGCTGCCAATCTTATGGGAGTAAGATGGTATCTCATTGTAGTTTTGATTTGCATTTCCCTGATAGCTAGAGATTTGGAGCATTTTTTCATGTGCTTTTTAGCCATTTATATTTCTTCTTTGGAGAAGTGTCTGTTTAAATCTTTTTCCCATTTTTTAATGGGTTGTTTATCTTTTTGTTTTCGAGACATATGAGTTCTTTATATATGCAAGTTATAAGTCTCTTATCAGATATATGGTTGCCAAATATTTTCTCCCATTGTGTGGGTTCCCTTTCTACTTTCTTGACAAACTCCTTTGAGATGCAGAAGGCTTTAATTTTGAGGTAGTCCCATTTATCTATTTGTTCTTTTGCTGCTCGTGCTTTTGGTGTGATATTCATGAAGCCATTTCCTATTACAAGGTCCTGTAGATGTTTCCCTACACTGCTTTCCAAGGTTTTTATAGTCTTGGCTCTTATATTTAGGTCTTTGATCCATCTTGAGTTGATCTTTGTATAAGGTGTGAGATGGTAATACTCTTTCATTCTTCTACATATGGCTATCCAGTTCTCCAGGCACCATTTGTTGAATAGGCCATTCTCTCCCAGTTGAGAGGGTTTGGTGGCTTTATCGAATATTATATGGCTATATACATGAGGTTCTATATCTGAACTTTCAATTCGATTCCATTGGTCTGTGTGTCTCTCCTTATGCCAGTACCATGCTGTTTTCACTACTGTAGCTTTGTAGTATGTTTTGAAGTCAGGAAGTGTGATTCCTCCTATTTCGTTTTTCTTTTTCAATATGTCTTTGGCTATTTGGGGCCTCTTTCTATTCCAAATAAATTTCATAGTTAGTTTTTCTAGTTCCTTAAAGAAGGCTGTGTTGATTTTTATTGGGATTGCATTGAATGTGTAGATCAGTTTTGGTAGGATAGACATCTTAATAATATTCAGTCTTCCTATCCATGAACAGGGAATATTCTTTCATTTATTTAGGTCTTCTTTGATTTCCTTGAACAATCTTGTATAGTTCTCGATGTATAAGTTTTTTACCTCTTTAGTTAAATTTATTCCTAAGTATTTGATTTTTTATTTACTATTGTGAATGGTATTTGTTTCTTGATTTCCTCCTGATCTTGCTCATTATTGGTGTACAGAAATGCTACTGATTTTTGCGCATTGATCTTATAACCTGCGACTTTGCTAAACTCATTTATGAGTTCTAGAAGCTTTGTTGTAGATCTCTCAGGGTTTTCTTTTTTTTTTTTTTTTTAAAGATTTATTTATTTATTTAATTTCCCCCTCTCCCCTGGTTGTCTGTTCTTGGTGTCTATTTGCTGCGTCTTGTTTCTTTGTCTGCTTTTGTTTCTTTGTCCGCTTCTGTTGTCAGCGGCACAGGAAGTGTGGGTGGTGCCATTCCTGGGCAGGCTGCTCTTTCTTTTCACGCTGGGCGGCTCTCCTTATGGGGCGCACTTCTTGCGCGTGGGGCTCCCCCACGCGGGGGACACCCTTGCGTGGCACGGCACTCCTTGCGCGCATCAGCACTGTGCATGGGCCAGCTCCACACGGGTCAAGGAGGCCCGGGGTTTGAACCGCGGACCTCCCATATGGTAGACAGATGCCCTAACCCCTGGGCCAAAGTCCATTTCCCATCAGGGTTTTCTATATATAGTATCATGTCATCTGCAAATAATGAAATTTTGACTTCTTCCCTTCCACTTTGAATGCCTTTTATATCTGGTTCTTGTCTCAGTGCTCGAGCAAGTACTACCAAGACAATGTTAAATAGGAGCGGAGACAATGGGCATCCTTGTCTTATTCCTGAGTTTAGAGGGAAGGATTTCAGGATTTCGCCATTGTAAACAATGTTGGCTTTAGGTTTTTCATATATACTCTTCATCATGTTCAAAAAGTTTCCTTGTATTCCGATCTTTTGGAGTGTTTTTATCAGGAAGGGGTGCTGTATTTTGTCAAATGCCTTTTCTGCATCTATAGATATAATCATGTGGTTTTTTTCTCTCAATCTGTTTATATGGTGTATTACATTGATTGATTTTCTTATGTTGAACCATCCTTGCATACCTGGAATAAATCCCACTTGGTCATGGTGTATAATTCATTTAATGTGTTGTTGAATACGATTAGCAAGTATTTTGTTAAGTATTTTTGCGTCTAGGTTCATTAGAGAAATTGGTCTGTAATTTTCCTTTCTTGTGGTGTCTTTGTTTGGCTTTGGTACTAGGGTAATGTTGGCATCATAGAAGGAATTAGGCAGTGTTCCTTCTGTTTCGATTTTTTGGAATAGTTTCAACAGGATTGGTGTTAGTTCTTTCCGGAATGTTTTGTAGAATTCACCTGTGAAGCTGTCTGGCCCTGGGCTCTTCTTAGTTGGGAGATTTTTAATGACTGATTCTATCTCTTTGCTTGTGATTGGTTTGTTAAGATCATCAATTTCTTCTTTCATCAGTATGGGCTGCTTATGTGTTTCTAGGAATTTGTCCATTTCCTCTAAATTGTCATTTTTGTTGGAATATAGTTTTTCAAAGTATCCTCTTATCATAGTCTTTATTTCTGTGGGGTCAGTGGTGATATCACCTTTCTCATTTCTTATTTTGTGTATTTGCATCTTTTCTCTTTTTTTCTTTGTTAGTCTCGCTAAAGGTTTGTCAATTTTGTTGATCTTCTCAAAAAACCAGCTCTTGGTCTTGTTTATTTTTTCAAGTGCTTTCTTATTTTCTATTTCATTTAGTTCTGCTCTTATCTTTGTTATTTCCTTCCTTCTTCTTCCTGTTGGGTTACTTTGTTGTTGTTTTTCTAATTCCGTCAAAAGTGCAGTTACTTCTCCAATTTTTGCTCTTTCTTCTTTTTTGATATATGAATTTATGGCTATAAATTTCCCTCTCAGTACTGCTTTTGCTGCATCCCATAAATTTTGGTATGTTGTGTTATCATTATCATTTGTTTCAAGTTAATCATTGATTTCTTTTGAGATTTCCTTTTTGACCCACTGTTTTTCTAAGAGTGTGCTGTTTAATTTCCAAATTGTCGTGTGAAGTCTGGGTCTCTGTCCCTTGCAAATTTCCAGCTTCACTCCACTGTGGTCAGAGATATTGTTTTGTATGATTTTGATCTTTCTGAATTCATTAAGCCTTTCTTTGTGGCCTAGCATATGGTCAATCTTGGAGAATGTTCCATGTGTGCTTGAGAAAAATGTATATCCTGCTGTGTTTGGGTGTAATGATCTATATATGTCTATTAGATCCAGCTCTTCTAATATACTGTTCAAATGTTTTGTTTCTTTAGTGATTCTCTTTTGAGATGTTCTGTCCAGAGTTGATAGTGGTGTATTAAAATCCCCCACTATAATTGTAGATGCATCTATTCTTTCACTTAGTTTTTCCAGCGTTTCCCTCACATATTTAGAGGCGCCCTTGTTAGGAGCATAAATATTTATGATTGTTCGATCTTCTTGACAGATTGTCCCTTTCACTAAAATATAGTATCCTTCTTTGTCTCTCACAATTGTTTCGCATTTAAAGTCTATTTTGTCTGATATTAATATAGCTACTCCTGCCTTTTTTTGGTTGTTGTTTGCTTGTATGATTGTTTTCCAGCCATTCACTTTCAACCTCCATGAGTCTCTGGGTCTAAGATGTGTCTCTTGTAGGCAGCATATAGATGGGTCGTATTTCCTTATCCAGTGTCCCAGTCTGAATCTTTTGATAGGTGAGTTTAATCCATTGACATTCAGTGTTATTACGTTTAGAGAGTTATTTATGGTAGCCAAATTTTGGTTGGATTTGTGTTTGTTATATTTTGTTTGTATTATTTTATTTTCCCCTTCTATTTTTGTCTTTCTTGTTGCTTTTACACTCTCCTCCATCTCTGACTGCCCTGTTTTTTCTTTTCTTCCTGCAGAACTCCCTTAAGAATTTCTTGAAGGGGAGATTTATTGTTGATATACTCTTTCACTTTCTGTTTATCTGTGAATATTTTGAACTCTCCATCATTTTTGAATGCTAGTTTAGCTGGATAGAGTATTCTTGGTTGGAAATTTTTTTCCTTTAGTACCTTGACTATATCATACCACTGCCTTCTAGCCTCCATCGTTTCAGATGAGAAATCAGCACTTAATCTTATGGAGTTTCCCTTGTATGTGATGGTTTTCTTTTTTCTTGCTGCTTTTAGAATTTTTTCTTTGTCTTGAGCATTGGATAATTTGAGAAGTATATGTCTTGGGGTGGGCCTGTTGGGGTTTATGACCAGTGGAGTGCGCTGTGCTTCTTGGATATGTACCTCTGTCTCTTTCAGTAGATTTGGGAAGTTTTCATTCATTATTTCCTGCAACACTCCTTCTGACCCCTTTCCCTTCTCTTCTCCTTCTGGAATGCCTATAATACGTATGTTTGAGCATTTTGCGTTATCATTCAGGTCCCTAAGTCCTATCTGGATTTTTTCTACCTTTTTATTGACCACTTCTACTCTCTGTTTGATTTCCAATGCACTGTCTTCCACATCACTAATTCTCTGTTCTGCCTCTTCTAGTCTGCTGATATTTGCTGCAAGTGTATTTTTGATTTCTTGAATTGTGGTGTTCATTTCCATCATATCTGTTATTTTTTTGCGCATGTCTGCAATTTCCTCTCCAAGTGTTGTCTTCATGCTGTTAACCTCTTTCATTACTTCATCAAATTTGTCGGTGATAAATGTTCTGAGATCTTTCATTGCTTGTGCGAAGTCCTGCCCCCCTTCCTGATTTTCAGTTTGTTGATTGGATTCAGCCATGTTTTCCTGATTACTGGTTTGGTTTGTAGATTTTTGTTGCTGTCTTGTCAACATTTTTTTTTTTGATGGGTTTAATCAGTTCCTTAGCTTCTTTGTCTAGTCTTGGAGATTAATTACCTGTTGTTTTTGCGTAAGTGTTATTTCTTCTCTTTGTCACTTTGTTCTTCTTATTCTAATTTCTTATTGCTAGTTAAGCTCACTTTAAAGGAAAGTATTAGTGCTGGGGAAAGGCAATTGTGTAAGGAAGGAAAAAGTGTGAAGTAGTATTGGTGATATATGTTAACAAAGCAACAATATGAGTTCTGGGAGGATGGAGGTTAGATCATGTAAATTGTGTAGAGTTATAGTAGTAGGAAAGTACCTATAATGAGGTAGATGACTGAACATGGGAGGAATGTGGTACGTACTAAGAGGCTATTGTTTTCGTGAGAGAGGGAAAGAGAAAAGAAAGGTAATAGTTTCAGGGACGAATACCAGATGGAAAACTAAACAAAGGTATTAGGAATTAAGAGTTAGACACTTTGTGGATCAAAGAAAGGGAGATTGAATATAGGAGAGATAGCAGATGGTGGAGGATATCAAGTTGTAGGGGAAAGGGGATAGTGTAGATAGGCTAAATCTATTCACAGAGAAATGAGGCAGTGGAAGGTGAGGAAACCCAGCCAATGTGAGGTATTTCCTGTAGGACCTATTGTATTGTTAAGGTAAAATAGTATAAGAAGAATATTGGGGACAAGAAAGAGAGGATTAAAAAAAACAAAACAAACAAACAACAACAACAACAACAAAAAATAAAAAATAAAAAATAAAAAAAAACAAAAAACAAAGAACAGAAACCCCGCCACCAGGCTCGGCTGGGCTCGGCTGGGCTCTCCCGCCCGCCGCGGAACAGCGCAGCTTGGCTCTCCCACCCACCACCCGCTGTGGCACGGCTAGGCTCGGCTGGGCTCAGCTTCCCCACCCGCCGCCCCCCGCGGCTCGCCTGGGTTCGGCTGGGCTTGGCCGAGCCCGGTTCCCCCGCCTGCCGCCCGCTGCGGTGCAGCGCGGCTCGGCTCTCCCGCCTGCTTCCCACCTCGTCCCAGCTAGGCTACCCTGGCTGCCGCCCGCTGGGCCTCCACGTGGTGCTAGCTGCCTCAGCTCCGCCTACCCAAGGAGGGAATCCTCCACACATAACTGGGATCTCCGTGTATATTTCACAGACGGATCCTCTCTGTTACCTTCCCTTCAAATCGATGTCCAGACACCTCCAGACCAGGAAAAATCCCGAAACAGCCCGGTCCCAAAGAGTCTCCGAGCCTCCCAGCCGATTCCCCCCAGGAGCTAGTAACCGGGAAGTTCACTCAGCCGCCATCTTGCCTCCTCCTCCTGCTCTAATTTTTGTTATTTCTTTCTTTCTGCTTGTATTGGATTGGTATGCTGTTTTTTCCTTATTCCTCCTGGAAGTCAATTAGGTCTTTGATTTTAGCTCTTTTGTACTTTTTAATATATGCATTTGAGCTATAAATTTCGCTCACAGAACTTTCTTCTGTGTATTCTATGAGTTTTGATAAGCTATCTTTTCATTTTCATTTATTTCTAGACACTTGCTAATATTGCTTGCAATTTCTTTTTGAACTACTGATTGTTTAAAAATGTATTGTTTAGTGTCTATGTATTTGCAAATATTCCCATTCTCTGCCTATTATGGACTTCCAGCTTCATTCCATTTATAGTACATGAAAATGATTTGTATAATTTCATTTTTTAAAATTTATTGAGATCTGATTTTTGACACCACATGTAATATCTCCTGGAGAAAGCTCCATGAACAGTTTAGAAGAATGCATATCTTGCCCATTTTTGGTGCAATTTTCTTTATTTGTCTTTTATGTCTAGCTTGTTATCATATTGCCCAAGTTCTCTGCTTACATGTTTATCCTTGGACTAGTTGTTCTATCTATTGATTACTGCAGAGAAATCTCCTCCTTTCAGTATTGGCAGAGTTTACTGCCAATACTGAAAATATATGTGGCTCCCTGGTTAGGTCCATTGATATTTATGTCTGTTACCTCTTCCTGGTGAATTGCCTATTTCATTAATATATAATTGCCTAATGCAACCCTTTTAATTTAAAATCTATTTTCATTGATATTTGTATAGCTATCCCTGCTATTTTTGTCTATGTTTGAGTGAAATATCATTTTCCATCCTTTAAATATAAAGCCTATTTGTATGCTTTAGTCTAATGTGACTCTCTTATACACAGCATACAGATAGCTCATGTTTCCTTTTTTTAAAAAATTCCATTCTATTATCTTTCATCGTTTAATTGGGGAGGTTAATCCATTAGCATTTGATGTTATTATTATAACATTCATTACTTACTTAAGTCATTTAATCCTTTGACTTTTATATATCATATCTTATTTTTGTCCTTTTAACAAAGTTGGTCACCCTTTCTGATCATCTTAATTTCTAAATTCCCCTGCAAGTCATTCTTTCTTTGTGTATTTTTCTTTCAGGCTGCAGAACTTCCTTTAGTGTTATCTGTAGAGTTTGATTCTTGTTACAAACACTTGGTTTCTGTCCTTTTGTGAATATTTAAAATCACCACATATGAAGGACTGTTTTGTTAGATAAAGAATTATTGTCTGGCAATATTTCTCCTCCAGTATCTTAAATATATAATAACACTATGTTCTTACCTTCATGGTTTCTGATGAGATATCTGCTTTAAATCTTTCTGGGTATCACTTATATATGATGTTTCACTTCTCCCTTTCTGCTTTCAGAATTTTCTCATTGTATTAGCCATTTGTCATTCTGAACAGTACATATATTGGATTAGGTCTATATGAATTTATCCAGAGTACATTACACTGCACAATTTGGACAGATATATTCATGTCTTTTTGAGAATTTTGAAATTTTCAGTTATCATTTCCTTAAATATACTTTCTGCCACTTTCCCCATCTCTTCTCCTTCTGGATTTCCCATGACACATACATTGGTGTACCCTGTACTTACACTATACTCCCTGAAACACTGCCTAACTTTTTCCCCAATCTCTTCTCTCTGTGTTCCTCTTTCTTTTCATTTACAGCTGTTCTATCTTCTACATCACTGATTATTTTTTCTACAATTTCAATTCAGCTATTGTTGCCTCTAATGTTCTTTTCATCTCACCTATTTTGATTGAAGTCCCATAATCTTTTATATTTTCTTACTCAAATTTTCTGTTCTTGCTCATTTTCTTTTTAATGTCTTTACATCTCTAGACATATTGCCCTTTAACACCTTGAATTGATTTAGGAGCTTTATATGAACATCATTAATTAGTTATTGTGAATCCTAAGTTTTGTCTGGAGCTTAGATTTGTTCCTTTGAACCATGAGCCAGGTCTTCCTTTTTGCAGTAGAGTTTTTATTATTTTACTGATTTCTTTGCCTTTAATTATCATGGTGCATTTAATCTAGTGTTCCTCTCTCTTGTCTGGGGATTTAGAATTGAGTTCCTGTTTCACTCTCAAACCTGGACTATGGACCGAGTAATTGGGTGAAGAACAGTTCCCAAAGTGCCTTGGCGGGGGGGGGGCAGTAAAGGTATCAAAAAGTCTCATTTATATTTGTATTCCTTTATGCACTTTCCTGGCCTACCAGAAGATGGCAACTTCACAGATCTCTCCACTCAAACACCAAGGTATTAATTCAAACACCAGGGTATTATGTGTTCATTGGAACCCTGCCCTTGTGAGTGGGGCAGAATAAATCCTGGAGAGTTCCTGTTCAGGGCTGGCTATTAACTCTCTGAATAAATGTCCTAAGTTCTATCTCCCTGGAGGAATTCTGACTAATTTTTGTAACAAACATGGGGTGGTGTTATAACATCACCAAAATATGTGGAAGTGACATTGGAAATGGATGATGGGTAATGACTGGAAGAATTTTGAGGCCTCTGATAAAAAACCTAAACTTCTTCAATCAGAATCTTGGTAGAAATATAGATATTCAAACTGTTTCTGTTGAGGGTTCAGAGGAAATGATGAACTGTTACTTTCAATGGGAAAGATGAAAATACTTGTATATACAGGGAAAAAATTGCTGGATTTTGTCTGAGAGTTTTTTTCTGAAGATAATAACTTGAAATAAAGCAGAACTTGTACACTTAAGTCTGGGAGATTTCTAAGCAAAGTGTTCATGTCATGTCCCAGTTCCTTCTTCCTATGTATGTAATCTACAGGAGGAAGGTAATATGGTAAAGTAAAAAAACACTGTTAAGTAAAAAGGAACTAGAAACTAGGTATTATGATTTGGATAATACTCCGTCCATCTAGATTGCAAAATAAGCTAAAATTAAGTTATTAACAATTTTTAAAAAACTGAACTGGAGATAAGGTCAAGTGCAACTTGAGGACTTTTGCAAGTGTAAAGGACTTTACACATGTGCATATGGATCACATCAACCAGAAGCAGATATGAGGAACAGAGAGGGAATATCCAAGATAGATCTCTGGGGGACTCTCTTCTCTAATGATACATGACTTGCACAGAGGACACATGCAAATTTAATACCTGATCCCCTTTGATATCAGGTACTAAATTTGCAATAATAATTCACTTTTTTAACATCAATTAAAATGATACATAATTCAATGTAGTTCCATTATTCAGCGTGCCTTCATATAAACATACAAACAACAGTTGCTTCATGGACATTTTTTATTGACTTTAGAGAAGAATATCTGTAGCTTCCCAAATAGATTGCAACCTATCTTTTTAATGAAATTTTAGATTGAATTGATCCTAGCTTGTCTTCTCTTACAGACTTCCTGGAAGCTTCCCTGTAACTATGGCAGGAACACACTTATTCCGAGTTTTGGATTTTATACTACTCTGTAACAAAGTTTCTCTGAGACAAGTAATGAGATGCCCCTTAAAAGTTCCTGTTGAATGGACAGACAGCAATAAAACAACAGTTATTACACTATATTATTTTTTTCAGAATATGAACATTTTAAAAGAAAATATATAGAAATATATTTGAGGATATTGTGAGGAATTGGAAATATTCCAAAGTTTCCTTTTATTTGATCCTAATTATCTGTGTCTTGTAATACACCATGTCCCTCTAATGGAATCCAGATGTAATTAAACTTTTCAAATTTAGATGAAAGAGCTGTTAGAGGTTGTTGGAGACTAAGGGCTGAAGGGTATCAGGAATGAAGTCAAAGAGGAAGGTATCAGGGGATCTGTGAGTAGAGACTCATCAGACAACTTTATTATTTACAAGGGGTTCTATATATACCACAGTCTAGGTGAGAACAAGCAGCAACATGCAGTTAACTATTAGCATTAATCATAATCTAAGGAACTCAAAAAATCCTATCTCAAGGTACAAAGTCTAAGTGTTCTCACTACAAGTGTATGTGCTCATCTTTTCTTTCAGTCTATAACAGCTTCATCCTTCTTGCTCAAAACTCTTAATTGCCACATCCCTTAGGTTGGAAGGATAGCCATGGAAACAGCACATCTCTCCTTGTGAGACCACTATGCCTTAGGTCCCAACATTTCCCCCTTTTTGTTTTAGTCCAGGTGACAGTGTCTGTCTTAGGTTGCTCTCCTCTCAAGAGTCTTACCCACCATTGACTACCAGCCAAGCTCTTTGACTAGGGCAAGCTATTGAAGTGCTTTCATTAGCACCAAATTATTAGCATGTCCCATGGAGGTCATGCTTTTCAGCTTTCTTCTAAAGCACTGTCCGGCACAGGTGAAAATCATGAGCAACAAAACAAATGTGATTAGCGTTATTCCTAAAACTGACAGGAAATGCTGTGATTTCCACCAACTAATTGGATTAAACTTTGTAATATGTGAAATCACGTCTGAAAAAAATCCTTATCATTGGCTACATGAATCTGATTTTAAGACATTTGTAATACTTTTCTTTGTAATTCAATTATTTCCAGAGAGATATTACTTTTATGGCTTAATAAATGATTCTTAATTTTTCCATAACATATCTGATGAATTATAGGCAAGAGGAGTAATACAATAGTTGCTTTCATTCCAATCACATTTCAATTCTTTTAACAAGTTTAAATTATGCAATTGATTGCCAATATGCAAAAGAGTGGATTCTAAATCATTTACCCAATTATTCAACTGTTCATCAGTGTGTTCTTGGCTGTGTCACAAATCATTAACATTTTCATGCCAATCATGTACATATTGCTGTGTTTGCATGGTTTCATGTGAAAGAATGGCTACAGTAGCAGTTGCAGTAATATTTCCAATCAGTCCCAGGATGCTGACAATAAGCAGTCCAATAAAACATTTTGTTGACTTCAGAAATTCTTGTGCCAAGTGAAGCAGCAACTGGTTTTCTGGGAAGGATTGCCAAGTCCACATCATTCTTACAGGTGTCCAAATGCCTTTTCTTCTTCTTGCCATCATTATTGTTTCTCCATCCTGAAAAACACTTTCTGACAGACAAGTATACAAGGCACCATTTTCATAAAGCAAAGAATCATTCTTAATACTTATCTTACCAGTTATGAAAACAAATGGATCTCTAACACAGGTCTTAAGATGATATGTTTGATTAAGGGTCAAATGCTGTCCTGTCTTATTTTTATTTCCCAACCATTCATAAGTAGGAGAAATTCCAAAAAATATTTTCCACAAGTTCTTTTGTAGGTTATGACTATTAGTGTCATTAACCTAAGAGGCTGGTAGCATTTTCCTTGGTATTTCCACCTAATATATTTATTAGTAAATATAGTTCATTCCTCTGCAGACCATGAAAAGGAATCTTGCATATTACTGATTACCTGACTCTTATTGTTAAGTCAATACCAAGCAAATCTGCCATTGCTATTACTGGGAGTCCTCATCGGGGCACTATCCCAAACTATTCCATAGGAATCATTAAAAATGAGAGATCCTCTTCCTCTATGGCATTCTTGCTATCTTTCTTTCTCTCAAGGTTCTCAGGATGAACAATTATAATTCTGTGTTTTGGTCAGAAAAGAATTGTTTAATGGAAATAGTGTTATTAATAATTTGGTACCATTAGCTTTCATAGTTATCATGATGCAATTTTGTTTTGCATGCAGGGAGGACTTTTTCCTATACATAATGGTCTATGATCAAAAGGAAGGGTAAGATTATATATTTTCTTCTCTTCTTCTTCAGGTTTTGAGGGTAGTCTATCATTGATAGGCCCAGGAAACACATATGTTTTATTCAAAAATATGGGAAATGATGGATCTCTCCATGTTGGAGCACATATTAGAGGTGGATTAGGAATGTATGCCTAGTATGATTTTCACCTGCATGACCCAGAGTTATGATTAATATGATCATGAGAGGAGAAATCTTCATCCAAATTCTCTTTCTTCTCTTCTATTTGTGGTTTAATCCATCAAGCTGGCAGCCAAATTTGTTTCCCATCTTCTGTAATGACAAGAGCATATCCTCGCCCCCATACTTTAACCTTCCCTTTTAGCCAAGTGTTAGTCAGTACATCTTTCCAATATATTGGCTGATATTCAACTGAGTCACACAATACCTTCTCTTTATTCTTATTTAAAGCATAATGTCATTCAGAAGGCATTATTGAATCATAAACTTTTTAAAAATTTAAAATACATAAAGCTTTTGCCAATTGGTCATTTGGTACTATAATACCATCATCTCCCCCTTTTTTATTTAGAAATTTATATAAATAGGTTTTTAAAATACCACTAGTTCTTTTTATGATAGTTTGTTCTTAGGGATTATAGGGGATCCCAATACTATGTTGGATATTCCAGGCTTTGCAGAAATTATAAAATGATTTACTAATATATGCAGAGCCTTTGTCAGTTTTAATCTTATTAGGCACACTCATAATAGCCATGTAGCAAGACAATGAAGAATAACATGTTTTGCAGTTTCTCCTGTCATAGCAGAAGCCTAAGTAGATTCACTATATGTATTTATAGTTACATGGATGCATGCTAATCTGCCAAAAGTAAATCAATCTCCATACTTTAAGATAAGCAGTTTCAATGTGGTTAACAGTATAGCAAACACAGGCAGAATCAGTTACTATATTAATGGGTTTATGTAAATCAGAAAGTAATGGAATATTGGCTGACACTTCTGCTTTTTGGGGTGAGTTATGTTTAGTATCAGTATATTTTTTAAAAATTTTAGTGGGTCCATAATATCCAGATATTCCTTTTTCATTTCCATCTGTAAAATATATACTAGAATTTTTTATTGGTTTGTCCTGTACTATTACATTGATAACAAAAGCTGTGTTCTGAAAAAATGTTAGAAATTTATTTGATGGTAAATGTGTATCAAGTGTCCCAATAAAATTAGAAAGAGCAGCCTGCCATAATAAATTGTTTTGCCATAATTCAGTAAATGCTTTTGTTTAATATTATGCTGAAACAATGGTAAATTTTCAGGAATTTTATACACACTGTAAGTGTTCATATGAACTTTTTACTCATACAACTTTAATTAATACGGGTTAAAGAATTGCATTTAATTTAATAATACTTTTAACCACTTTCTTTGCAAATTGTTACATATTAAAGGAATGTAGCTATTTTATTACTTTCCTTTTTAAAAGGTAAAAGAACAAATCTTTTGCAAGAGTTTGAAATAAAAAGAGACTTTTCAGGATTTGACCTTGAGAAAGTAGGTTTGAACATTATATTCCTTTTTTAAATAATAATACTTGCTTCTTATTAGAAAACCAAGGAAATGATAAGGCTAAACTACAAGAAGCTATTTTGATAAGACACACTTTTTTTGTATACTAATTATTCAGGAGAAAAACTCTTAACTTTTATTAGAACAGACTAATGATTTGAGAGACTTTGAGAAAGAACACAATTTTAACTTTGCATTAGTATACCACTTGATAGTAATCCTTCTAAAACTTTATAGAGAGACCCATCAAATTTTATTTAACTTTAACTATAAAAATTACTTTTTCATGAACCTTTTACACTTTCTGTATTTATTCAGGTTTAGCCCTACATTTTACATTTTCTTAGTAACCAATCATTTTATCTTAGTACAAAATTATTTTCTGTTTTCTTAATAATAAAAACACATTTTATACATACCACATACATAACTTACCAAGCACACTTCTTACAACATATAATTACAATCAACACTAAACAAGCTTGTTAAAATAATGAAATTTTCTTCACTTTACGTACTTAGCAGCATGCAATACCAGAAACAATCTTTTACAAGCAAGTTGTCAGGGAAGGCTGGCCACTGACAAGTTTTCCTGTTATAAAATTACTTATTATTATTATTAACTCAGGTTTTGTTTTATAATGACTTTTTGGAATTAACCATTTAAACACTGTAATTTAAACAATGCTTCCATAAACTTATTATTATTTATAACCATATAGGCTATAATTATATTATGCTAAGACAAATTTTACCTTTACAGAACATATTCCTTTACCCAAATTAACCACAATACCCTTTATAACTTACCACATGTATTCAAGTTCTGCCCTGCATATGTTCTTTCTGATTTTATGAAAACCAGCTGTCTTATTTTAGGACAAAAAACACTTTTTTGAACAAACTTATCAAATTTTAGTTGGCACTTCTACAAAATTTTACTTTTTAAAATATTTACTCAAGATTTACATCCTTTATTTTATTTAGTGAAGAAAAATATTCATTTCAATTTAGGGAAGAACCATTTTTTTGAAGATATAGTAATTTCATTAATTAAGACTTACAATTTTTATCATGGTAGAGATCTAATTAACATTTAAACTTAAGCATTAATATAAGTGCTTATTTAATTTTTGGCCATCTGAATAGAGCTCTTTTAGAAATTTTTATATATTAATTTATATTACCATCTGGAGGTATCAAAATATACACTGACATTGAACAAACAGACAAACACAAAACACGTACAACACACCAATAGAAACATAAAGTTTACAATTTAATTCATAATTTTAACTTTCTTACATTTTCGGTATAGCTATTTTCAAGTTCTCCATTATTTCACATCTTAGATTTTACTGTTTTTAAGAGTCCTTCTGGAATCCATGTTGTCTGTAACATTCAAGCTTGTGTTTGGAAAACTTTTATTAGTTATCAGCAACCAGTTAAAATAATTTGAGCAGCATAAATGTAGTTAAGCCTTTTATTTAGCAGTTTAGACAGACCATTAACAACAATTTTTTTAGATTACTACTTTTTAAGACTACACTGAAATTTGAAGTTCAGGAGTAAACTATTGATTTAAAACTGAAAATTCCCTTTAACACCTTGATAAAATATTTTGTACTAATTTTATTATTTGGATTAAAAAGGATCAATCAGAATTAGCATGGAAACAAAATGGAACACCAATGTTGCCATGTTTTTCTCCTTTTCCAGCAGGTTAATTTTATTAACTCCCACCACCCCACAGCTACATTATTATGTAGACAGCAGGGGGTTTGCAGAGTTGCTGCCAGAATAATTTCCTTATCTTAGTTAACACTTTAACAAAGAGTTTTCTTACAAGCCTGATTTCACTAACAAGGGCCTTTTTAACACTTCTGCCTATTTTAAATCTTTCAATAGTTTAAAGGTATTGGTTCATGATGAAACTCAACACCCCCTTGTGGATTATTTATATCTGGTGGTATCTCATATAATGTTACCAGGAAAGTAGATAATTGCATAGCTTCAGGGTTCCCCTGTCTAGATTCCAGCAATAAACAGCACATTAAAGATGTTTGAGGAGTGGGGTTGGGAACAATTTTCTTATTAATATAGGGTAAAGTATCTACCATATCTGAAAATAACTGAGGTGCTGAGGTTGAGGCAGCCATAAGCAGCAGCTCATCAGGTGCAGTAAGCTTAACTGGAATTAAGTTAGGATAAGTGCCTGGATGAGATATGTGGAGATTGGAAATTTCATTAGAGCAGACAGTTATCTTCTTTTCTATAAAAAGATTAGTACTAGGATTAGTCATAAAGCCAGGAGACTCTCCTCCACTTTCTGGCTCAGAATTTAGTTCTCGCAAATGGCCTTCTGTTTTCTGTTTGTCTATGGGTTTTGCAATTACAGTAATTAGTTATTTGTCATCTTCCTGTGATTGTAAAGGATCTAAAGCAACAGCAATTTGATGGCACAAGGCCCACGCAGATAAAGGAATTGATTCCCCATTTTGATATGCTCTTCATATAGCTTTCATTACACATCGCCACTATTTCAAATTTAAAATTTTATGCTCCTGAGGCTGAAACCAACAACAATGCTTTTGTATGAAAGCAAACAATTCAAGTAACTCAGAGATTTTTAGAGGCACCCCAGTAGTTTTCAACAATGTTTTTAACACTTGCGAATATTCTTCCAAATGTCCCAGTTGATTACCCATTATCCTGATGATCCGCAGAACTGTTACTTACCAAAAGTCTTAAGTCAGACTTCTTTGGATGAAATTCACAATCCTTGCAGGAGTCCTTTCCACTGGTTCCTTGATATTGTTTTGAAAGACACCTCTTTGGGTCCCATGTTGGGCAAAAGTGTAGGAGATTTGGGCCTGAAGGCTATCACAGTGAAACAAAGAGAAGGAGAGAATGAAATAGAGAAGTGATCAGGGCATCTGTGAGTTGAGATTCATCAGACAACTTTATTGTTTACAAGGGGCCCTATATATACCCCAGTCTACGTGAGAACAAGCAACAACATGCAGTTAACTATTAGCATTAATCATGATCTAAGGAACTCAAAAAATCTTATCTCAAGGTACAAAGTCTAAGTGTTCTATCTAACTGCTAAGTGTATGTGCTCATCATTTCTTTCAGCCATAACAGCTCAAAACTCTTAATTGCCACATTCCTTAGATTGCAAACATGGCCATGGAAATAGCACATTTCTACCTGTGAGACCACTATGCCTTTGTTTTCAACAAGAGGTCTTCAGGATTATGAAATTTCACATGCCTTATCCATATTGCCTCCACATTTTTGGTTTGTACTCTCCTAATCCAGAAGGTTTTTGAGAATTTTATATTATTAAAAACACTGTGACCTGAGCTGAAAGGAACAATATGAAGACAAAAGTAAAGAAAACTTTTGGAATTCCAAAATTCTACATAATGATAAAACTATGCACATTCAAAGAACCACTGAAGAAAAACACGATGTGGTACCTTACTTTGCCAGGTTGCTATCACAAGTACTACAGAATGGGATGGCTTGAACCATGGGAAATGATCAGCTCATACTTTTGAGGTTAGGAGATGTCCACTATTGAGACATTAGCAAGGCATCGCTTTATCCCAAAAGTCATTCTGGTGCTGGCTACCAGAGATCCTTGAGGTTCCTTGGCTACTATCCCTGCCTTGTATTTATAGCAGTGTCATCTTCTTTCTCCTCTGGTTTCTGTGACTTCCATCTTCTGGCTCCTTCCTGTAGCTTCTACACTTTTGAATGAATTTCACATGCATATAATGGAATACAGTAACCTGAATTAAGGCCCCCTTTCAATCAGGTGGTACACGTCTTAACTAAAATAACATATAAAGAGTTCCTATCAAACTGGGAAAACACCCACAGGAATACTGACAATGATCAAGAACATGTAAACAACTCAATCTACACAAGAAGAAGACAGAGGCCAGCACTGCAGGCAGAGATATCAGTCATGAGCAGAAACCTGAGTGCAGAGGCCAGAGACAGAGATCCAGAGGGCAGAGCCATGCACCTGAGAGAAACTCCATAGGTCACAGAGATGACCCCAGGCAATGAAACATAACAGTACTTTGTGATTTCAAAATTGATTGGGAACTGTGCTTCCTTTCTTCCTTCCATTCTCCTTTTGGAATGAGAATGCCTGCAACATTTATATGATGTCTGCCCAACCATGGTACATTGGAATCAGGAAATTATTCTCTGGTTACTGGTCTATAGAGAGAAAATAGTTTTGCCCCGATGGGATCCTACTGAGAATGCAATACAAGCATAATTTAGATGATTTAGATGGTGACTTGGAACTGTACAGCAGATGATATTTAGATGAGGTTTGGGAATTGAGTTGAGGCTGTAATTTGTTTAGATGTTTGGGTGTGTTGGGATGAGGACAATGTATTTTGCATGTGGGATAAATTAATATAATTGGATTGAAGGGAATACACTAGAGACTGAATTCCCCCTGAAAACATCCGGTACCCATGCATGCTTCTTCATATGAGACTTACTTTGTACTTTGTTTAATTCTAAAAGGAGATCTTATACTGGGTTTTCTTATTAAGCAAAAATGCAATCACAGGTATTCCTATAAAAAGAAGGCAGGATATTTTACAGATAAACAGAACAAAATGCAAGCGAGAGCATAGCATATAGTAATTTGAAGATGCTGGACTTGTAAGCTAGAGTAATGAAGCTAAATACAATGTATTTTAGTAGCCTCCTCAGGCTGGTAGTGGCATGGAATATGTGCACCTGGAGAGTTTCCAGACATGTAACCCTATAGAAACCTTGATTTCAGCCTTGTGATACTGATTTCAATTTTCTGGCTTCCAAAACTGTGAGAGTTTTGAATTCTCTTATTGTGAGTTATTGAGTTTTTCAGTTCGTTAAAGCAGCCACAGAAAACTAATTTAATCATTAATAATTGATAAATAATTAAGACATTTTTAAAGAGGTAAGATTTTTTTTCTATTTATCAGATTTGGCTGATAGCCTTTTCTGTGTATTGATTCATTTTGCCTCATACCATCCCTACAAAATAGGTACAATATTATACCTATTTTATATATGAGAAAACCTTCACATGGTGAGGTTAAGTGATTTACTAGAGGACACACTGGTGGAAACTTAGAGATGTATAAAAAGTAACTAAATTGATACTAGAGGGGAAAGGGTCATGGAGAAATTTGTACATATTTTAAAGTAGTAAGATTAGAAAATTGTGGAACAATCTTTAATAGGAAGGGAATGACAGAAGGAGATAATCTATCTTTTAAAATTTTCTTTTATTTTCAAAAGAAAATGTAGGAAGCAGCAAAGGCATTGAGTGAAGCCTGTAAAAGACAGACCCTGAGCAGAAGGGCCTGCCCTGACAGAGAGTCCAGCAGGTAAGGAGGGAGAATGACAGACAAGATCTCCAGAGGAGAACTTGAAATTGTGCTGGCCAGGATTATAACTTTATATCATATTTGAAGGATAAGAGCAGGAACCAGAGGTAGGGAAGGAGAATGAGAAGGAGTCAAATAGGAAAGTTTAAATAAATAAAGAAGGCACAGGAAAGAGGTAGTTGATCCATCAGGATATAAAACTCCCTGATACGGGCTTTCATTTCCTCTTTTGGAGCATGAAAATAGTCATCAGAAGAAGCTAGAATTAGTCTTCCAGGTGGTAAAAGACATGTGATCCAGTCAACCCAAAGCCAGGCTAATGCCCACCTAATGGACATGTGAAGGAAATTAAAGACAATTGAAACTGAAACTTAGTTTAGTGTTGCAGGGTTCCATAAAGTTACCTATTAGAAGCATCCTTGTTCCTCAAATGTTGCCTCTCTCTAGGCCAAACTCAGCAAATAAATGCATTACCTTCCCTCAACATAGGATATGACTCCCGGGGATGAGCTTCCATGGCAGTTTTAATGGAATGTATTTCTAGATCCATGTATTCTGCTCAAATTCTTTCTTTCTCCTTTCCCACCTCATGTGCACAATCAACCTTAAGAGATTTACAAAGATAAGTGAGTAATCAATTATCTTTCTGTCGGCATATCCACAGGAAACTAAGCCCATGGAGCAAGAAATGCAGGGATTTTTTGAGATCCACATGGGTCAACTGAATGACTGTAGGAAATGGCATTTATCCTGTAGTGATTAATATTTCACACTCAGTGAAATAAAGGAAGATATAATTGAATTGTCACCTCAAATATTCAAACTTATAATCATTCTATTTCAAAATCATGACTTGAATCAACATTATTTTTCTCTTTTAGATTTTAATAACAACCTGATTGAAAACTTTGCTTTTAGTAATTGCAACTGACTAAATACTGCAAGTTAGACTTTTCCCACTTCCTTAAACAATGGGATTAAAGAATTCCAACTAATTTGAAATATAATTTGAAAAACCTTTATAAGATTTCTTTAGAAAATGTTTATAAACATAGAAGACATCTTGGTTACATTATGTATTTCTAACAAAGACTCAAAATTTCTGAAATATCATCTATAATTAGCAGCAAAGAGAGAAGGTATGGAAGGTATTGTTTTGTTTTTATCCAATATCAAAATTGCCTAAGTCCCTGTTCAGTTACTCTGTATGTACATGTATGTGCATGTGTGTATAGACCTGTGTGGCTAAACTTCTATATATATATATGTATAATATATATGGATAATAATATTTTTATATATATAAACATTTGTGAATTTTGATCACCACAGATTCTCTTTGAGTTACTAGCATAGCACAGGCTGCTTGGACCAAAAATTATGAAGAAGTTTGTCAAGATATTCAATCTTCAGAGTTTTTCAAGATTTTCAACCCTAACACTGAGCTCTAAGAATATCACCTTCATCTTCACTGGCTCATTGCAGGGACATCCCTCACCTACACCATGGAGAAGCACTGCTGACCTTAGCCTCCACAAAATGAGCCTTTTGTCTGGGGTTTGTGACAAGAGAAACATCAATAAATGAGAAGTTGAAAAATGCCCAGGTTCTGTTCTACTATGTTCATATGCCAGATTTTGTACAAACCTGAAGTTTTCTTAGTACATGATCCTCCTATTTAGGTTGATCCAAAAAATTAAATGGGATATAATGTAAATGCTGCAAGCAACATATGTCTCTCTACCTAGTTCAGCTAGAGACTGTATTTTTGCTTGATTTTACCTATTCATGAATCAGGCAACATCTCTGGATCAGTCTCCTGTCATTACCTCAGAAGACTTTGATAAAATAATTCCTTCTCAGGAGAGCCATTCATGAACTTCCATGTGTCCAATTTTTAATTTCTCCTTGTTTCATGCTTTTGACTATGTGCCTTTACAGCTTTCCCTGCAAAGAGGTCAAGGTCATTTGCATTCCTCTTGAATGTGAGTTTCCCTGTGAATCCCATTGATCAATATAAGGCTCCAGAATCCATGTGGAATCTAAGCCCCCTCTTGATATATAGATGTGGAGTGGACACAACCATTCTAAGGTCCACAGGATGGAGGAATGGAGTATGGATTAGAGTGGACTTACCAATATTCTATTCATGAACTATTGATATATATATATATAATGCAGCCATAGGAAATTGCTTTTATTCTAGGTTTTCAAGAAACAAAGGCTGCAAGATGATGACAACATACTAGAACTTCAGGCTCCTGCTCCCCTGGATTTCATATGAGAGATGTGCAAACGTGAAAGTGGTATTTTTTCTCGAAAGTGACCCTTCTATTCAGATGTAAAATACACCACAGTAAAAGAGTGTATGAAATAAACATTCCAATCACCTGTAAAAGTAAATACAAATCAAGAATAGAAAGATTTGAATTTTTGCTCATGCAGGAAGGTACTTTTCTTCCCCTCCCTTTCCTTAGATAACTTAGTTTAGAAAAATTCTGATTATAAAGGAATTCTCTTCCATTTCAGAGATATGTACAATTTTTAAAAAGATAAGTAAGTGCTTAGCATAATGATCTATTTTCTTTTTTAGGCACTAACTATGTACTCAAGATATTCTTGACACTATTTGAATATGTGTCAGGACTCACCGGTTGAGAGCTTAATATTTTCTTTTTTATTTCTGGGTCTTCACCCTAATACAAGATGAACACATTCAAGCCCTTAATATTAATGTGAAACTATGAACCTTCTTCTTGCAAAAGTGAAACTTTGTGGTTGCCCTAGTTTCCAAGGGGAGAGGGAGAGAAGAAGAGGTGGAACATAGGGCATTTTTAGATAATTGGAATTGTTCTGCATTATTTTTCAATGATGGATACATTATAACACATTATGTCAAACTGTATAAAATATTGTGGTGCAAAGTAACAGTTCCATCAATCTGTGCCATGGGTTCTAAGGCCCCTCCCAGTCAGAGCAGAGTGGTCATCACCATCCCAAAATCCTCAAGGTAGAGGAGCTAGCAAACATAAGGGGTGGATGAAGCCATGGACCAAAGTAAACTTATTGTTATTCAAGTAGTGCAAATTTTTAACACTGATATAAAGACAGTGGGTACCAGAGGGTCTCATGAAAAGGAGAGGGAAAAACAGGTGTAACATGGGCCATTGCAAACCACTGACCATGGATAGTAGCAACATTTCAATATTTGTTCATCAATTGTAACAAATGGATCATACTCATGTAAGATGTTGTTAATAGGGGAAAATGTGAAAGGAAGGTTGATGGGGTATATGAGAATCCTCTCTATTTTCTATGTGACTTTTCCATGACCTGAAGCTTTGAAAATAAAGTAAAAAATAATAAGACACTGGGGGAACATAAGGAAGAAATTGTCAATACACATAAAAGATAACAGATTATATAGTGATGAAAGACACAATCCAAAATAATTGTGGTGGTTTTGTTTTTGGGGACTTTTTGGATTACATAAACATACACCTATGGCAGGTTAGGATCACTGGTACAGGGTTTCAGTGGTGGGGGGATTTATGAGGGAGGATCCACCTGGGGAATGCCTCTATGGAATGTGAATATGTTTTTGTTGTTATGGGTATTAACTCATTGGGAGAAGACCCACACAATAACCAATAAAAAGTAAATTCCCATGATGGGTTGTCCTGCTGCATTCTCTAAAAGAGTGTCAAGACTCCCTACAGCACATAGGCTGTGCCTAGGAGAAGAGTACAGAATATGCCAGTCCCATGATATTAAACCTTGTATTTATAGATCTTATACTTGTAAAATTGAAATTTAACCCAGTAATATATGTTACCTAAGAGCTAACTCCTGATTTCCTCCTTGTTACTTAAATGTGGCCTCTCTCTAAGCCAAACTCAATATATAAGCCCACTGTCTTCTGCCTGGTATAGGGCATGATTCCCAGGAATAAGCCTACCTGGTATCAAGGGATTCTGAGCAAGCTCCAACTAGGGATGCGTTAGGGAAAAGACCTTGGAGAAAAGGGGGAAATAATAACAGTTACACCCATCAACCCCATGGGTTCTAAGGCCCCTCTCAATCAGAAGCAGCATGGGCATAACCATTCCAAAATTCTCAAGATAGAGGATTGAACAAATATCTGGGAAGAATGAAGCTATGGTCTGAAGTAAACTTATTGTTATTCAAATAGTGGAAATTTTTAACACCGATATAAAGACAATGGTCATCAGAAGGTCTGAGGAAAAGGAGAGGGAAGAATAGGTGTAACATGGACCATTTTTAGGACATTAGAACTGTTACACATGATATTGCAATGATGGATATTGGTCATAATATATCTCATCAAAACCTACAAAATTGTGTGGTGTAAAGGATAAAACATAGTGCAAACTCTAGACCAAGTTTCATAGCAATGTTTCAATATGTATTCATCAATTATAACAAATGTGCCCCACTAATGAAAGATGCAGTTAATGGGGGTAATGTAAGATGGACATAGGCTGAGGTATATGGGAATTCCCTATATTTTCTATTTCTTTTAAATTTTTTCTCCCTCTCCCCTCCCCATTGTCTGCTCTCTGTGTCCATTCATGGTGTGTTCTTCTGTGTCTATTATATTATCATTAGCTGGCTTTGGCAATCCATCCTGGGACCTTGCAGAGTGGGAGAGAAGCAATCATTCTTTGCACCACCTTAGCTCCCTAGTTCATCGCATCTCTTATTGTCTCTTCTTTGTGTCACTTTTTGTTGCATCATCTTGCTGCATCAGATCTTTGTGTGGGCAGCACCATTCCTGGTTGGGCTGATCTCAAGCACCAGGTGGCACTCCTTGCATGGGGGTCACTCCTGCATGAGGCAGCGTTCCTAATTGGCTGGCACCCCTTCACAGGGTGGCACTCTTTGCACATGGCAGAACTCCACAAGAATCAACTTGCCACACTGGCCAGGAGGCACTGGGTATCAAACCTGGACCTCCTATATGGTAGGTGAAAGCTCTAGCTGTTGAAGCACATCCACTTCCCCCATATATTTTTGATGTAACATTTATGTATTCTAAAGCTCCTTTAAAATAATGGAAAAAATGTCATAGTAACTATTTACTTACACATGTGATTTTATGTTTCCACAAACTAGAATGAAAGGAGGTAGTTTGTGCCTTAGACATAGTTCAAATTAAATAATTATACCTTGAATGAATGATATCAATTCTATACTATCAGTATCGTTTAAAATATATACATTGTTAGTGAAAGGATTTTTTTATGTAGGTAAGAGTACTCAATGTATTTGGCTCAGATTTGCTGGACCTGTCCTAGATCTTAGTATCATTAACTCAAATATTATATTATCATACATAAATAATACTGGAATGACTGGGGTTTACCTAATTTTATATTGTGATAATGTGCTTGAAAATTAAGTGTTAATTTAAAGATTCATCCTCCAATCATAGAATTGGAATCAGGTATCCAAGGAATGAATTTAAACAGGATGTTGAAAATAGATGGAAATTGTCCTGGGGAAAGCTGTCACATGTATCTAGATTGATGTGGTTAGATAATAAGTGAATTGCCATTGAAAGAATGAATATTACTGAAAAAATTAGCAGAAAAGAACACTCAAGAAAGAGGTAGGGAAGGAAAGCACTCTCAGTGACATTGAAACTTCCTTAGGCTGGAAAAGAGAATATGTACAAGGAAATAGTGAGTGAGGAAGACCACCTTCCATGCAGGAGGTTTTGAATAGGAAAGATCCATTTTAGAATGTCCAAAGATAGAGGGTAATTGCAAAGAAAGGAGGAAAATTGGGAGAATAAGGCATTAAAATGTAAATTCCAGAATCAAGGAGGGACAAAGTAGAGATAATCATCTATCATTGTGTTAAATGCACTGCAGCCTTCCTCACACAGTAGAAGTAGATTATTGGCTCAAGCATGTCATCCATCCATGTGAAACATGAAATTTGCTTTCATAACATATTCCTGGCAGTCTAGGAGAACTCACCAGCACTTTTCTTAAATAATCTCACCTAGATCTCCTGGGAATACGGTGGACTAGAAATACATGGATTCACTTCTCCTCCAGAAAAATAGCTATAGCAAAGGCTGAAACAGCCTAGAAAAAGATTTTCTAGAGTTTAGGACATGAGGCAAAGGCTGAATATTGCCCAGAGAAGAGAGGGATGTAGGAGGGAAATTTTGTTGACAGAAGTGAGTTGAAACCAGCTGCTGCTGCTGCCTATCTCATGCCCCAAACTAAAGATGCTTTAGAGCTCTTGGGCCTCTGGGCCAGGGACTACAGGTGAAGGGGGATCCAGGAACCTACCACCCCAGGAAAGGGGAGAGAGAGGGACGCAGCCTAAGGCTGGCTCAGCTGCTGACCCACAAATTTGGTCTGGTGCTGTTGAGAAGTAAAAAGCATAACCTAGCAGAAAACTATCTAATGAGCCATTACTGCCCCCACTTCTGTAAATCCACCTGTGATAGCATGACCTTGCAAAAGACTATCTAATGAACCCTTCCTGCCTTCTGCTTCTATAACCGCACTTGCAAAATTTTGCTGAGCAACGTGTTAGCCAATGAGTGAGAGCAATGCTTAGTCCCACTTAAAATCCTATGTAAACTTCTGAAAATTGAAAAATGGGGCTCAGAATTTGGTGATTAACTCTCCTTTGGGCCCACATGTCATAAATCTGTTCCTCTGCCTCTCCAAGTGCCACCTCTGGTTTCTTCTGAGGCTCAGAACTACTGGCTTTGCTGGAACAGTTGGTTCCCTGGCTGGGAAACACAACTGAGCCAGCTCTATGATCCTCCAGTTTGGGACTGGCTGGCACAGCTGGTGGAGATCTCCACACAAATATGGTGGCACCACCAGTCCACTTAAGAGGGCCTCCTTCAGGGAAAGGATCTCTGTGGGCCATGTCTGCCAACCCAGCCTGGCTCAGTAGAGAGGTGTTTTAAACAACAAAAAGATGCCAGAAAGGTAAGACCCCAGGGTTCTGAGTTCCAGTCAAGCATGTCTCCACATGGAAGGGGGGACAGATCACCTCACAAAATCTCAAAACTCAAGATTCCAGGATATGGCAGTCCTTTGGGTGGGACTGTGTAACCTCTGAGTGATTGAGTGAATGAATGGGGACTGCAGAAGTTTCCCTTTGCTGATCCAGTCTGTGGATCCATGAATTTGCTACAGAGTCTCAGTGGGCCACAACCTGCTCTCCATGGCTACATCATGTGGCATAATGCCTAATCCAGACTCTACATGGATGCCTTAGCTAAGAAGAGCTGAAGTTCTCATGAGGAACATGGACAGGCAGGAATCTGAGTGGCCTCATGAGAAACTCCCTTCCTTTTTTTGTCCTGTGACACCAGTTCAGGGATGGGATCATCACAATCAAACTCACAGTCTTAGATAGTATGTTTAAAAAAAAACTCAAGTAGAGCTTTTCCAGGGGTCATGGTGTCTTTGTGTCCCCCAGAACTCTTCAGATACTGTGCCAATTGGAGTGGCCTATATTTAGTGTTAACTGGCCCTCAGAGGGAACACTAGAGGTAGTCAGATTTTGTGAAGTTTGTCAGGAAGTCACTGGGACCCCCAGCCACCCTGATCAGTTTCCCTACATCAATTCCTAGTTAGAAATCTCCCAAACCCTGCCACCTTTGGTTTGATTGTGTGGTGGAGGGGAAGGTCAGAGTAGGATCCTAGTAACTCAAATGGCCAGACCTCAAAAACCTATTGTTCTACAAAAATCCCTGGAGGAAGACCCATTACACCTTCCATATGTTCCAGCCATTCCAGGACATCTCCTGCCTCGGAGCCTCCACCAGCAGAACTCTCAGAGGCTCCTCAAACTTCAGTCTCCCAGGTCCGTCAGCCCTCCACCCCAAGGGGGATCCTGAAACCCATTTGGCAAGAAGACTTTGATCAGCACAACCCACACTTCAGATGCCCCTCCATGAAACACAGGTCCAACCCAGGTCAGTGTAGATGGGACAGTCCAACCTGGAAGGCCAATCCTGTTTTATTAGCCTTTCACAACTACAAACCTGTTAAACTGGAAGCACCACGGCCCTTCATATTCAGAAAAGCCTCAGGCTCTTATTCACCTCTTGGAGTCCATTTTCCAATTTCTTCACCCCACTTTGGATGATTGCTGCCAATTCCTTCATAGTCTATTTATTACGGAAGAGAAATGCCAGATCCTCACAGAAACCAGAAAGTGATTGTGAGAACAGGCCCCCGCAGGTGTCTTGGAAACAGAAGAATGAGTCTAGGAAATAGCACTGGGAGCTCAATCAGCCTGGGACTTCAACACAGATCATGGATGGGCTGCCCTTCAGCAGTATCGAGAAGCCCTCCTCAGAGGGGTATGGGAAGAAGCGAGATTGCCCACAACATGTCCAAAATGGCCTCCATCCCTCAAAAGCCTGAAAATCCTTCAGGAGATTTTTATGAGCGACTCTGCAAGGCCTTCATGATCTACACCCCCTTCAACCCAGAAGACCCAGAAAGCCAGAGAATGGCCTGCACAGCTTTCATTACCTAGGCTGCACCAGGCATCAGACAGAAACTTCAGAAGCTACTTGGGTTCACAGGGATGAACATCTCCCAGCTCCTTGTAGTCACAAAGTATTCATCAATCGGGATGAACATGCTGAAAGGAAAGTGAAAAAGTGAATGAAACAGCAGGTCTCCCTGTTAGAAGCAGCCTTAGGTAATCCAGCCCTGAGGAATCAAGGAAGGCCACCCCAAAAAGGGGGGAATACTTCACCTTGGAACATACCACTGCTGCCAGTAAAAAACCTGATGGGATATCGACCTGTCCAAGACCTGCAAACCATAAACAATGCTACCATCACCCCACGCCTGGTCTTTCCTAACCTCTGCACCTTAATGGGGCAGTTGCCACCTAGGGCCACCTAGTTTACTTGTCTGAACTTAATGGACACTTTTTTCTACCTGCGGTTAGTTCCCCAGAGCCAGTCCCTATTTGATTTTGAATGAGAGAATCCCAAAACTCAACAAAAGACTCAATTAACTTAGACTCAGCTTCTGCAGGGCTTCAGAAACTTCCCCACACTCTTCAGAGAAGACCTGGAACTGGATGTAGCCTCCTACCAACCGGAGGATGTAAAATGTACTCTTTCTTTTCACTTTCTTGACAAACTCCTTTGAGGTTCAAAAGGCTTTAATATTGAGGAAGTCCCATTTATCTATTTGTTCTTTTGCTGCTCATGCTTTTGGTGTGAAGTTCATGAAGCCATTTCCTATTACAAGGTCCTGTAGATGTTTCCCTACATTGCTTTCCAAGGTCTTTATGGTCTTGGCTCTTATATTTAGGTCTTTGATCCATCTTGAGTTGATTTGTGTATATTGTGTGAGTTGGTAATCCTCTTTCATTCTTTTACATATGGATAGCCAGTTCTCCAGGAACCATTGTTGAAGAGGCCATTCTCTCCAAGTTGAGAAGGTTTGGTGGTCTTGTCAAATGCCGTATTGCTATATATATAAGAATCTATATCAGAACTCTTAATTTGGTTCCTTTGGTCTGTGTGCCAATCCTTGTGCCAATACCATACCATTTTCACTACTGTAGCTTTGTAGTATGTTTTGAAGTCAGGTAGTGTGATTCCTCAAATTTCATTTTTCTTTTTCAATATGTCTTTGGCTATTCAGGGTATCTTTCCTTTCCAAATAAATTTCATAGTTTGTTTATCTAGTTCATTAGAGAATGCTGTGTTGATTTTTATTGGGATGGCATGGAATCTGTAGATCAGTTTTGGTAGGATGGACATCTTAATAATATTTCATCTTCCTATCCAGGAACAGAGAATATTCTTCCATTTATTTAGTACTTCTTTGATTTCCTTGAACTGTGCTGTGTAGTTTTCTCTGTATCAGTCTTTTATATCTTTAGGTAGACTTATTCTTAGGTATTTGATTTTTTTAATTTGCTCTTGTAAATGGTATTTGTTTCTTGATTTCCTCTTTTGATTACTCATTATTGGTGTACAGAAATGCTACTGATTTTTGTGCATTGATCTTGTAACCTGTGAGTTTACTGAACTCATTAGTAAGTTCTAGAAGCTTTGTTGTAGACTTCTCAGGGTTTTCCATGTATAGATTCATATCATCTGCAAATATTGAAATTTTGACTCTTCCTTTCCAATTTGGATGTGCTTTATGTCTGGTTCTTGTCTCAGTGCTTGAGCAAATACTTCTAAGACTATGTTAAATGGGATGTAGTGAGCATCCTTGTCTTGTTACTGATCTTAGAGGGAAAGTTTTTAGGATTTCACCATTTAAATGATGTTAGCTGTGGGTTTTTCATATATACTCTTTATCATGTTCAGAAAGTTTCTTTCTATTCCTATCTTTTACAGTGTTTTTATCAAGAAAGTGTGCTGTACTTTGTTCAATGATTTTTCTGCATCTATTGATATGATCATGTAATTTTTTTCTTTGAATCTGTTTATATGATGTATTACATCAATTGATTTTCTTATGTTGAATCATCCTTGCATACCAGGAATTAATCCCATTTGGTCGTGGTGTATAATTCATTTCATGTGTTGTTGAATACAATTAGCAAGTATTTTGCTGAGGATTTTTGTGTCTAGGTTCATTAGAGAGATTGGTCTGTAATTTTCCTTTCTTGTGGTGTCTTTGTTTGGCTTTGGTACTAGAGTAATGTTGGCATCATAGAACGAGTTAGGCAATGTTCCTTCTGTTTCGATTTTTTGGAAGAGTTTAAGCAAAATTGGTGTTAGTTCTTTCCGGAATGTTTGGTAGAATTCACCTTTGAAGCCATCTGGCTCAGGTCTCTTCTTACTTGGGAGGTTTTTAATGACTGATTCTATCTCTTTACTTGTGATTGGTTTGTTGAGATCATCAGTTTCTTCTTTACATCAATGTAGACTTCTTATGTGTTTCTAGGAATTTGTCCATTTCCTCTAAATTGTCCTTCTTGTTGACATATAGTTTTGCAAAGTATCCTCTTGTGACAGTCTTTACTTCTGGGGGTGACTGGTGATATCTCCTTTCTCATTTCTTATTTTATGTATTTGAATCTTCTCTCTTTTTTCTTTGTTAGTCTAGCTAAGAGTTTGTTGATTTTACTGATCTTCTCAATAAACCAGCTCTATGGTTTTATTTTTTCAAGTGCTTTCTTATTTTCTATTTCATTTAGTTCTGCTCTGATCTTTGTTATTTCTTTTTCTTCCTTTGGGGTTAGTTTGTTGTTGTTTTACTAATTCCTCCAAGTGTAGAATTAATTCTTCAATTTTAGCTCTTTCTTCTTTTGAGATGTTCTGTCCAAAGGTGATAGTGGTTTATTAAAGTCCCCCAGTAAAATTGTAGTTTTTCCAGTGTTTCTTCACATGTTTGGAGGTGTCCTTGTTAGGAGCATAAATGTTTATGATGGTTCTTTCTTCTTGAAAGATTATCCCTTTCACTAATATGTAGTGTCTATTTTTGTCTTTCAAAATAGTTTTTGCATTTAAAGTCTATTTTGTCTGATATTAACATAGCTACTCCTGCCCTTCTTTTGCTTGTAACTTTGTTTTCCAGGCATTCATTTTCAATCTACTTGAATCCCTGGGTCTAAGATGTGTTTCTTGCAGACAGCATATAGAGGGGTTGTATTTCCTTATCCAGTCTTCCAGTTTGAGTCTATTGACAAGTGAGTTTAATCCATTGACATTCAGTATTTTTACTTTCAAGGAATTACTTATATTAGCCATATTTTCTTTGGATTTCTGTTTGTCATATTTTGTTTTATTTTTTTCCCCTCTTTTTGTATTTTTAGTTGCTCTTACACTGTCCTCCAATTCCAAATTCTAAGAAGTTTTGGACCACAGAGAAGGTCAACAATGACAGGGGAGGAACACTGGTGTGGGGTGTTATTGATAGGGGGCTCATGGTTGGGAGGGAGGTCTCCAGGGCATGTATGTAGGGTACATAAAAATATCGGGATATTTCATAGTGGTTACAGTTAAAAATGACAACTGAAGGAGTGCTGAGTTCTTATCCAGGGGAGCTCTATCACATTCCCCAATGGCACAGCAACAATCCCCCAAGTGCAATGGCAAAAACCAATAAAGATGGATGGTCCAACAATGAGCCCTTGATACTCATGGCTACAATTATGAGACTGTGCACCTGAAATATGAACTAGGCCTAGAGCTGCAGGCTGCCTAAGACTTACCTCCTGAGAACCACCATGTTGCTTAAATGTGGCCCTTCTCTAAGCCAAACTCAGCATGTAAATGCATTACCTTCCCCCCAACATGGGACATGACTCTCAGGGATGAGCCTCTGTGGCACCGAGGGATTACTACCAAGCACCCACTGATTATGTAACTAGAAAAAAACCTTGAATGAAAGGGTCAACTCAGACCAGCAGACTATCTCACACTTCATGTGAGATCAGGTGTTAAAAACTGCTTTTTGACTTTGGATAAAAGGGGAAAATGGGAAAGACAAATGAGTGTATATGGCTATGAGTCTCCAAAAAAGAGTCAGGAGGTCATCAGAGGGTTTGCACTCATGCACGCCTCAGCAGGGTCCCAGAGACAGCCAAAGAAGATACAAGCCCAGGTACTGGTTTGCCAGAAGGCTACAGAGACCCACAGGTTCAATGGTCATGGCAGGTGACTCTGGAATTCAGTGCCATGTCAGTTGGCCCTACTTTGGAGTTTGTGTTCCTAAGTGTGATGGAGTTGGACTCAGATGTGACCTTTCTACACATGCCTATTCTGTTACTTTACCAGACCTGTCATTGGCACTGGGGTTGGTGTATACACAGGAGACCTGAATCTCTGGACTGTCGATGTGACAGCCAGGCCTTGAGCCTCAGCAGACTTGCATCTCCTACCTTCTGGTTTATTGGAATTAATTTCAACAGCTAACAGGGAGGTGGAAAAGTTTAACCACCACACCAGTGAGCCAAGAGTGCCTACAACTGCAAGCAGGAGAATTGTATCCATCATCCATGTGGAATCTAAGCCCCCTCTTGATATAGAGGGACACTGGACATAACCATCCCAGGGTACATAGGATGAAGGAACAGAATATGCATTAGAGTGGAATTATTGATATTCTGCTATGTAACTATTGTGATTAATAATGGAAGAAATTGTAGCATTGATGTGGAAAAAGTGTCCACAGTAGCTGCTGAAGATAGGGAGAGGGAAGACGAGATATGATGTGTGGGCATTTTCAGGACTTGTAGTTGTCCTGGGTGGTACTGCAGGGAGAGATGCTGGACATTGTATGTCCTGCCATGGCCCACTAGTTGGACTGGGGGAAAGTGTAAACTGCAATGCTAACCACTGTCCACGTGGTGCAGCAGTGTTAAAAAATGTATTCACCAAATGCAACGACTATCTCACAATGGTGAAAGAGGTTGTTGATGTGGGAGGGATGGGGCAAGGGGGATGGGGGTATATGGGAAGCTCATATTTTTTAAATATAACATTTTTCAAAAATAAAGATGTAAAAAAAGGAAAAAGTGTATTAATTGATGTCACCAAAGTTTTAGTATATGATTCAATGATAAGATGGAACCTTTCTCTCAATAGTTGATTAATTTGCTTGCTAACAATAAAACCGTGTCGCTCCAAGAGTATTCACACCAATTTTGGTTGCTATTCTATGTAATAAAATCGTTTTATTCTATAAAAAATAATTGATTTGCTTGCCAGCAAATCAAAGAAAATTACTGGGAGGGATTTCGAGCCCTTCTACCACTTCTAACACAAAGTGGCTATAAAGTGTCTTGGAAAAATCTTAGATTCTCAGATTGGTCAGCAGTAAAATAGTTATCAAGGGTTCATCATCTCAAAAGAGCATTGAACATTCAGACCAGAATGAAAGAAGGTAATTTGCAATATCCCAGCACCTATCACTAAAAGAAAGCTCTGTGAATTTCTGTGGGGAATAGGATTTTGTCACATCTGGATCCCCAGTTTTGTGGCTATCGCTAAACCCCTTTATGAAGTCCTCACAGACCTGGAAAGAACCCCTCATCCAGAGTCTAACCCAACAGAAAGCCTTCAAAGAAATTAAAAAACAGCCTAGCTAGGTCCCTGCCTTAGGATTTCCAGATGTATCTGAGGATTTAACCTGTTTGTGTGTGAGAAAAAGAAGTTGGACCTAGGAGTACTCACTCAGTCTACCCCTGGCAGAGACCTATTTTCTATCTATCAAACACTTAAATCCTGTAGCTGCCAGGTGTCCTCCCTGCCTGGGGGTTTTAGCAGCAACAGTAGTAGCCCTTGTCAAAGAAGCCAACAAGCTCACCTTGGGCAAGCTGTTCATGTCATGGTACCACATGCTGTCACCACTTTTGTGAACTCACACAGTCACCATTGGCTATCCAATCCAGCCTCACTCATTACCAAGACCTGCATTGTGAAAACCCCAGAATAAGAGTAGAACCATGTGCACCCTGAATCCTGCCACTTTCCTGCCGAATGAAAGAGTAACCCCTGAACATTACTGCACAGAAGTAACAAAAGCGGTGTATGCCAGTAGCCCTGACCTCCAGGACAGGCCACTTCCTTGCCAGATCAAACCCAGTTCACAGATGGCAGCAGTTTTATCAGAGATGGGGAGATGCTTGCTAGATACACACTCACCATGGCTGAAAAGTAATAGAAGCAGCTACCTAACTAAAGTGTGGTCTGCACAGCAAGCAGAACACTGGGCACTAATCCAAGCCCTACAACTGGCCACTGGGAAAATGGTAAAACTTTACACTGATTATAAATATGCATTCACTACTGTACATATCCATGGAGCAATTTATAAGGAGAGGGGACTCTTAACTGAAAGGGGGAAAGAAATTAAAAAAAGAGAGAAAAACCTTCAACTACTGGAGATGGTCTAGAAACCAAGCAAGGTCACTGTCATCCACTGACAGTGACAACAAAAGGGAACAGATGCAGTTACTAAAGGAAATACACTTGCCAATGAAGTGGCTTGACAGGCAGCCAAGAAAGCACCCAAACTGCAGGCCCTACTGCCAGCACTTCAACTGTCCCATCTAGGGCAACACATTGAGAAATAAAACTATACTTGGGAGTAACAGGAGTGGGCAAAGGGAGAAGGAGGGTATGAGACCAAAGAGGGAAACTGGCTACTCCTGGATAGCTGAGTCTTCATCCCAAAGGAGGCTGCCTACACCCTTGTTCAACAATGCCACCAGCTCACCCACATGGAAAGACTGCTTTAGGAGCCCTGCTTGGGAAATATTACTACACTGCCTGGATGACCTACCTCTGCACCACTGTTGGAGGCCAATGCCAGACCTGTGCTAAAGTAAACCCCTCCCAAGGTCCTCAGGTCCCAGCCAGGATCCAAAACACAGGAAATGCCCCTTTTGAAGATTTAACAGTGAACATTACAGAAACAAATGCAAGTTGAGGGTAAAGGTACTTAGTAGTAATAATGTCTACCTCCTTGGGCTGGGTCAAAGCCTTTCCCACCCATACTGAAAAACTAAGAGACATAACTAAAACTCTGCTCTGAGAAATAGTTCTAGAATAGTTCCAGCACAGAATACACTTATCCATAGGCAGTGACGATGGCTTGCCCTTTGTAGCAATCATCATCCAAGAGCTAGTATAGTTGTTGAAAATTCAGTGGAAACTCCACAAAGCATAGAGGCCTCAGAGCTCAGGGAAAGTAAAACACATAAAATCAAACCCTCAAAACCACCCTAGTCAAGTTCTGTTAAGAAACTGGCCTCTCATGGGTAGATCTGCTCCCATTAACCCTCCATAGAGTCAGATGCACACCTGGGCCCTCAGGCTATTCATCTTTTGAAATTCTGTTTAGACAACCACCCCCAATTATTCAAACCTTCAAGGAAAATCTCACACTCCTTGGAGAAACTGGCCAAAGGTCCATCCTCCAGTAGTTAAAAAACCCTAGCCCAAATACACAAAACTGTCCTGTCTCAGGATCTCTTCCCATTAGACCAACCAGTACACCCACACTTACCTGGAGATGAAGTTTGAGTAAAAAGCTGGAAAAAAGAACCCCTCTAGCCCACCTGGGTGGGCCTACATACTGTTAACCTTGTAAACTCCACTGCTTTCAAACTTGCAGGTCTAGCCACTTGGATTCATGATGCCAGAATTAAAAGAGCACACTCCAATGAAAAACAAGACGACTGCATAAACCACCCTGTACATGACTGTCCCTTGAAAATCCAAATTGCCTGGAGCTAAGGAGAATCACCAACACCTGACTAGATGGATTTCTTTTCCCTGTGGTTCCCGCTCCACTGCTCAGCTTACTGTTTGGAATTGAACTAGCAACTACATCTCCCAGACACTGGAGTATAGTTTTTTAAAAGTATACTAGTCTTAATAATATACTCGTGTCTTGTAAAATGCTTTGCTACCTTAAGTTGTTTTTCCACTTAGCATGAGTGAGTCCTATAAAAATTATAAAGGCATCGAAGGGGGGAAATGTTGAGAAATAAAAATCATAACCTTGCAGAAAATAATCTAACAAGCCACTCCTGCCCACCACTTCTGTAAATCAGCCCATGAGAGGATGACCTTGCAGCAGACTGTCTAATGAGCCACTCCTGCACGCAACTTCTGTAAATCAGTACATGAGAGCATGACCTTGCGAAAGACTATCTAATGAACACCTTCTGCCTTCTGCTTCTATAAATCTGCTTGGAAAATTTCACCTAGCAAGACATTAGTCAATAAGACACAGCCCTGCTAGTTCCACATAAAATCCTATATAAACCTATGAAAACTGAAAAACTGGGCTCAGAATTTGGAGACTGACTGTCTCCTAGGCCTGCATGTAATAAATTTGTTCCTCTGCCATTCTTAGTGCTGTTTGGGTTTTTCTGCTGCTCAAAATTCCTGGCTTTGCTGCAAAACTGTGTCCCAGCAACCCTTCCAGGCCAGGTGGTGCTGCACCATTGTTTGCTTTGCAGCCAGCAAGGGGCTAAATATTTATGACCCTCCCAATCGCCTCCCCTACTACAGAGAAACTGATGGTTGAGGACTCAGAGGAGATGGGCAATGTTTCCTATCTGGGAAAAGGAGGGGGATGCCAGAGAGAGCTGGAGAACTGTCTCAGAGAAAGTTTGAATTACAAGGTTCAGGTCCTCTAGACAGGAAGCTCTGTCACATTGATCTGGCCTGGATTGCAACAAATACACTGCAACCAGGCATTGAACTGAGAACTGCCAAAGAGCGCTATTTTCCAGCAGACCAAGGAATTGCACTCAAGAAAATTAAAATAAATACAAGAGGCTTTTTCTAGCCTCTATAGTCTCTGTCCCCAAAGCCATAAGAAGCAACTCTACAACCAATTTTCTGTGTCCAGTGCCCAGCATTGATCAACCAGAAGGACAATCCTAGAAATCCACATGAGCCAAGAATCAAAGAGCAGTGGTAACACACATCCTTCTGCAATTAAATCCCTACCCAATGAGAAAGAAATTGAGCATCTGAATAAACTACATCCTAATCAGATGCCTAAATATCAGCAAAAAAATACGAGGCATAGTAAGCAAATAGAAGAAATGGCAAAGATAAAGAATATATTTATGCCCCAGAAGAGGTGCAAAGTTTGAGAGAGCTAATCAGTGAGTGAGATGTGCACAAATTTCAAAAATCAAATTAATGTGTTGAAAGGCAAATGGTTAAAGAGTTAAATGACATCAAGAAGACATAGAACAAACACAGAGAAGAAACTGAAATCCAGAAAAGTAACAGAACTCATGGGAAGTAAAGACAAAATAGGTGTGATCAAAAACACATTTGAGGCATACAACAGCAGATTCAAAATGAAAGAAGAAAAGATAAGTGATACCAAAGACAGAACAACTAAAATTGAAGGGAGAAAAGAATGGAAAAATTGAGCAAGGGCTCAGAGAATTGAATGACAACAGAAAACACTACAACAGATATGTCATGGGACTCCAGAGGATAAATGAAGGGAAAAGGGGCAGAAAGAGTATTTGAGGAAATAATAGCTGAAAATTTCCAACTCTCTTGAAAGAAATGAACTTACATGTCCAAGAAGCACACCATACTGCAGTCAGAATAAATCCAAATAGACTTACCACAAGACAAATACTACTCAAAAGTCAAAGATAAAGAGAAAATTCTCAGGGCAGCAAGGGAGAAGCAAGCTATTGTGTACAAGTCATGTCCAGGAAGACATAGCACAGATTTCTCTTCAGGAACCATGGAGGCAAGAAGACAGCAGTGTGATACAATTAATACACTGAAAGAGAAAACAAGCCAGCTTAGATTCATGATCCAGTGAAACCATCCTTCTAATATGAAGGTGAGTATAAAATATTCACAAACACTCAGAAACTAAAAGAGTTTGCAAAAAAGAATCCACCTTTGCAGGAAATATTAAAGGAAGACTTAGAACCTGAAAGGAAAAGAGAGGAGAGACAGGGTTCGAGGAGAGCATAGAAGAAAAATAGCAGAAAGGGTAACCAAATGAGCAAAAGACAGACAAAATAAGATATGACCTATGAAAACCAAAGAATTAAATGGAGGAAGTAAATAATCCATCTACAGTAATATCATTGAATGTGAATGGAATAAACTCCCCAATCAAAAGATACAGGCTGACAGAATGGATAAAGAAACATGAACCATCCATATGCTCACATGCTGCTTACAAGAAACTCACTTTAGACCCAGGGATGCAAACCAGCTGGAAGTGCAAGTTTGGAAAAAGAGACTCCATGCAAATAGTAACGAGAATGAGCAGTGGTAGCTATATTATTATCAACAAAACAGACTTTAAATGCAAAAATTCATAAGAGATACAGGTTATTATATATTAAGAAAAGTGACAATACTTCAGGACGATATAATAGACAAAAATATCTATGACCCAAAATACATGAGACAAACTGTGGGAAACCTGAAGGGAGAAACAGACATCTCTACAATAATCATTGGAGGGTTCAAACCCCACTTATATCATTAGACAGAACAATTAGACAGAAGATCAACAAGGAAACAAAGAATTTGCACAATATGATGTACGAATTAGAACTAATAGACATATACAGAACACTACATCCAAACTCAGGAGTGTTATACTTTTTTTCTCAAGTGCCCATGGACCTTTCTCCAGGATAGACCACATATTGAGACACAATGCAGCTCTCAATAAATATTAAAAGATTGAAATTATATAAAGATCCTTCTCCAATCATAATGGATAGGAGCTGGAAATAATAGACAGCAGAAAAGTAAATTTGCAAATTTGTAGAGGCTAAACAACGCACTCCTAAATAATCAATAGGTCAAGGGAGAAATTGCAAATGAAATCAGTAAATATAATGAGACAAATGAAAATGAAAACACAATCTATCAAAACTTATGGGATTCGGAGAAGACAACCTTGGGAAGGAAATTTATAACCCTAAATGCCTTACTAGTTTTACTAAGAAACTAGTAAAATAACAGGAAACCAATCCCAAACAAGCAAAAAGAAAGAAATAATAAAGATTAGATCAGAAATAAATGAAATTGAAAAAAAATATGGAAAATAAACAAAAGCTGGTTCTTTGAGAAGAAAAATAAAATTGACAACCCCCTAGCTAGACTAACAAAGAAAAAGAGAGACAAGATGCAAATAAATACCATCTCACCCAAAGAGTTCCAGAAAAGGCCAAGTTCTTAACGTTGCCCTGGGACTGCAAACCCTCTAAGGAATGAGTCAGGAGACACAGCATCTTGGGCAGGTAGAGGAAGAGTGCATGCTCAGAGCTGTGGGGAGAGGAACCAGCTGGTCCAGCAAGGAAGCACCTACAGGCAGCCAGGGGAGGGGGTTTGTGCTGGAGGCTGAAGCTCTGTGGGAGGAAGGCTGCTATCCTGCTGACAGTAATAATGTCCTCCATCTCCTACCTGCAGCTTGGTGATGGTGAACATGAAATCTATTCCAGAACCTCTGCCACTGAATCGATCAGGGACTCCAGAGACCCAGGTTGATGCATGATAGATGAGCAGTTTAGGAGCATGACCTGGTTTCTGCTGGTACCAATCTACATTTCTGCTCACACTCTGACTGGACTTGCAGCTAATGCTGATGGTGTCTCCTGGAGACACAGCCATGGAGGCTGGAGACTGGATCATCTCAATGTCACCACTGGATCCCGCATCAGAATGGACAGTGACACACATTCCTACCACTTTATCATAGACAGATTAAACGCATCATTTAAAATGTGCTTTCTAATGGTCTCTAATTAAAAAACAGCACATAATTGGGTCATTTTGGAAAGAGGCATTAAGTCTTTTGCATTTTAAAATCATTTCTCAATTCTTCAAAGATATTATTCTGAAGGCATTGAGGCACTTTTAAATTTCTCACCAGAGATCAGAGGAACAGGGACATGAGAACCTGCATCTTTGTGATCATCTTGCTGCTCTGCCTGCATGATGCTGCTCATTGCACGTTTCAAAGTGCTCATTTATAGAATCTGAGCAGCTGTCCTGGCTTGGAGGAGCCTATGCAAAGCAATCAGTGCACGTGGAGAAAATTGTATGGGTAGGGAGTGGTGGACTATGCAGTGGAAATAAGAGTTAAAGATAACATCACAGAGAGTCTAAATTTGTCACAACTCAGAAGCTTTAATATAAACTTAGAATCTCTAAAATTACAAGCAACTATCAGACCTAATGAAGAGCTTTTCAAGTTAAATATATTTTGTCTTTATTTTTTTAATATTACATTAAAAAAATAGAAGGTCCCCATATAACCCCCACCCCCCTCACCCCACTCCTCCCTCCATAACAGTAATCTCCCCCATCATCACGAGACATTCATTGCATTTGGTGAATATATCTCTGAGCATGGCTGCACGTCATGGTCAATGGTCCACATCATAACCCACACTCTCCCACATTCCACAAATTCATGACCACTTAGCTCATAAGGGCACTGAATATTCCCTCACAATCATTCTTCATTTCCCTAGACTCTGCACCTTCTACTCTTTCTTTTTATTATCTTTCAATTTCTAACATCTCTTCCCTATCCTAACTACAATGCAATTGCCTTATTTCCTGTTTCCTGTGTAAAAAGAAGCAATAAGAGGAAGAAGTCCATTAAGAATAAAGGAGTAAACTCACTGAGGGAGGAATGAAGCTGGCTAGTAAGACAGGGAATGGATAGATGGATCTGGAATCTGGCAGAGACTCCCATGGACATCAACAACCCCAAGGGGGCTGCTGGAAGACCCCCCCCCCACACACAAGATTCTGCCACTAGAACGAGATTTCCTACAGAAGCCAGGAGAAGCCCTGATACTCCCCAAGGACTTTATAATTGGGACTTCCTGGGGAATTGATGGATGGGGTAATCAATCAAAACAGCAAACAGCTGGAACTCCTGCCCTGCCATTAGCAAAGGGGTGGAATAATTAATGGTTTAAAAAGCAGGCAGATCTCTTGCTACCATGCCTATGCCCTGTTGCAGTGCCTGTCCTGCCCTGTTCCTGCCTTCTGTGCCCTGCTCTCACTATGTCCCCCACATGGATCAACTTGCAAGTCAAACCTGGGCATTTATAATCCATAATGGGAAACTGTAATCTATAAATTAGCCCACTTTATCACTTTTCAGCCCGTTACTTCCTACCTGGGACCCATGGTCTGTTATTTTCTCTCATTTCTCTTCCTTCCATACCTGAATAAATTACTGGCCTAACTAAAGAAAAAATAAATGAATAAAATTTTTAAATGTTAAAAAAAGAGGAATAAATTCAGAAGTCCCTCCCACATATCCTGTGATCCAGGGATGCGTAAGTCCCCCTGCTCAGCCTTTCTTCCAGTTATTGTAGATGAGCGGGCAGCCCTCCTATGTGAGGCCAGACCCTCAGACCCCATCCTCTCTTCTGCTTAAGGATATTGCTCATTATGTCCACCCTTCTCTTCCTGAACTGTCAATGTTCCCCTCTCTTTGCATCATTTCCATAAACATGCAAATATCATTTTATTTCTATAGAAAACTACTGTTAATTTAATCATATAACTACTGTTAATTTATCATATAAATTACTATATGCTATATTTTAAACAGTATTTATTCTATATCATATAACAAATATGTAAACATGTTAATATAAAATATAAATTATTCCAACAATATTGAATACTTATTCTTTATAAAACTAACAATATATACTAATTTCTTCTATTTTTAAGTGTTTTTAAGAAAATTATCAACAATATACATGCTGCATTTCTTCTTGAGCAATTATTTTTTATTGTAATTTTGAAGATACATAGATAACAAAAAATGTTACATTAAAAATATAAGAGGTTCCCACATACCCCACACCTAACCCCCCACTCCTCCCACATCAGCAACCTCTTTCACCATTTTGGCACATTCATTGCATTTGGTGAATACATCTTGGAGCACTGCTGTACTGCATGGATTATAGTTTACATTGTAATTTACACTCTCCCCCAGTATATCCAGTGGGATATGACAGAATATATAATGTCCAGCATGTGTCCCCGCAATATCATTTAGGACAACTCCAAATCCCAAAAATGCCCCCTCATCACATCTCTCCTTCTCTCTCCCTGCCCTTAGCAAATACCGTGGCCAATTTCTTCACATCTATGCTACAGTTTCTTCCATTACTAGTCACAATAATTCTATAGTAGAATACCAGTAAGTCCACTCTAATCCAAATTTTATTCCTCCATCCTGTAGACCCTGGGATTGTGGTGTCCACTACACTTCTAAGTCAAGAGAGGGATTAGATCCCACATGTTTTGATTCATGTGATTCTCCTTCCTTTAGCTGTAGGCCCTCTCGGTTCCCTGGTGTGGTGATTGACCATCTTCACCTCCCTGTTAGCTAACCTATGTAAGCCCAACAAACCACAGAGTAGGAGTTGCTACTCTCCTGAGGCTCAGGGCCCAGCTGGCACATGGTCAGTCCAGAGATTCAAGTCTCCTGGGTATACACCAACATCAGTGCCAACCACAGGTTCAGTAAAAGTGACAGAAGAGGCATATAGAGAGAGGTCATATCTGAGGCCAAGTCCATCGCACTCAGGAACACAAATTCCAAAGTGGGGCCAACTGACAAGGCTCTGAACTCCAGAGCCAACTACCATGACCATTGAACCTATGTGTCTCCGTAGCCCTCAGCAGTACCAGTACCTGTGTTGTATCTACTTTGCTGTCTCTGGGATCCTGCTGAGGTGAATGTTAAGTGTGACCCCTCTGATGACCTCCCAACTCTTTTTTGAAGACTCTTAACCATATAAACACATTTGTCTTTACCATTTCCCCCTTTTATTCAAGATGGCCCAGGGAATTGCAGGGAGGGTTGGGGGGAACAGTTGAACATCATAGATTGTCGGGTATGTGGTTGAAATTATAATGTTGAGAAAATTCTTCAGAATATAAGAAAGGATTACCTGTTTAAAGTTCTTAAGGGGGCATCTGGCACAGGGGCAAGCTTCTAGGATTGTGTGTGTGCTCATCTTGTTTGTCATAATGTGTTATATCACTGGGTGGAGAGCCATACAATGAGTGGGAAGGTGCACCCCCATCCTGGGGAGGACTGATGTTCACAAATATCATTTGGAAAAGTCTCTTGACCTCACATCTCCCTGCAGTTCATATCCAGTAGTCCAGAACTCCTCCCCATGACTTGGTTCTACAAAACTTAAGAGTCACAGAGGGGTAGCTTGGCCTCAGGCCCTCCTAACATGAATAAAGACCACAGAGCCACTCACAGCAGTGAGTTAGAACCCTACATATATCCAAGTAAAGGGCCCCAAATCTAAAGGGACCCAGAACAGAACACTAGCAGCTGAGGAGAGTCACAGGGTAAAACGAGACTGCTGCAGAACTGTTGGCAAGGAGTTCATGTACTTAAGTCAGGAAGGATCTTTTTGTGAAATCATGTAAAGACAAAACTGACCTTCCTGATTGATGCTAACTGGCCCCAGTGGATGGGTCCTAGAACTAAAAAGTGTAATGAAAAGGGGGCAATGAGTAAGGGAGAGAACTTAAACAAATCATGGGAAATTAGAGAAAATTCTGTGCAAAAACAGAAAAGAGTAAGATTCCAAGGGAATAAACAGAGGAAAGGAAGCTTTCTCCTGGAGGTGAAGCAATTGCATGCTAAAGGGCCATCTTCAAAATTGTACCACATAATCTAGGGAAATAATAAAGTGCAAAAGAACTGGCAAAATCTGAACAGTTGAACACAGGGTACTGTAAAGGATTAGAATACATTGGACCAAGCATCAGAATAACCTTTACACAATGCAAAACTACCATATCCCTTATGCAATAAGGGAAACTGAGCTTCAGAGTTAACACATCAAAGAAGCTGATGCCCAGACTTCAGCAAAAATAATAACAATCCATCCTAAGAAAAAGAAATATATGGCTCAGTCAAGGAAGCAATTTAAATTCCAGAGGATACACAGGCTTGTGACCAACTACTCAAAGAATTTCAAACAAATCTACTAAATTAAGTCAAAATGAAGGAAAACATGGATAAAATATAAAGTAATAGTGGATATAGAGTATTAGGATAAATTATGAATATAAAGAATAATTTGTGAGTATACAAAGAAACACAAAATATTACAGTGAAGAAATCCACTATAAATGAGATTCAAAATACACTGAAGGCATACAATAGCACCTTTTAATAGAAGGAAGAAAGAATCAGAAAACTAGAAGAGAGGACAAAAAATCATACAGGTAGAAGCACACGAAGTAAAAATTTAAAAAATTGAGCAGTGTCTTTGGGACTTGAAACACAACATGATGTATACAAACATATGGATCAAGGGTGTCCCAGGAGTAGAGGATGGAAAAGGGGCAGAAAAAATATTTGAGGAAATATTGGATGAAAATTTCCCAAGTCTTATGAAAGACATAAAAATACATGTCCAAGAAGTGCAACATACTCTAAACAGAAAAAAAAAACACTAAGAAACATACTACAAGACACATACTAATCAGAATGTCAAAAGCTATGGATAAAGAGAGAATTTTGAAAGCAGCAAGAGAAAAGCAATTTGTCTCATAACGGTATCTTCAGTAAGACTAAGTACTGATTCCCTCATCAGAAATCATGAAGCTGAGAAGGCAATGGCATGAAGCTGAGAAGGCAATGGTACTGATAGAGAACCCCTTTCAGCCAAAGTCTTTCTCCAGTTAAAGTGCCTTCAAAAAGGAGACAGTTTAAAATATTCACAAATGAATAGAAACTGAGTGTGTTCATCAAGAAAATATCTTCCTAAAAGAATTTCTAAAGAACATGTGGCCTCTAAGCCTCCTCTCAATTTAGAGGTAGAGTGCACATTGCCATCCCAGGGTCCTCAGGATGGAGGAATAATGTAAGTATTGAGTGGACTTACTGGTATTCTCCTATAGAATTACTGTAACTCTAGCATGGGAAAAGTTATATCATTGATGTGGAGACAGTGGCCACAGGAGTTGCTGAAGGCAGGGAGAGGGAAAAATAGGTGTGATGTTGGGGCATTTTTGGGACTTGGAGTTGTCCTCAATGATATTGCAGGGACAGATGCAGGGTATTACGTATCCTGTCATAACCCACTCAATGGACAGGGAGAGAGTGTAAACTACAACATAGACTATAATCCATGCTGTGTATCAGTGCTCAATAATGTACTCATCAAGTTCAATGAATGTACCACACTAATGAAAGAAGTTTTCAGTGTAGGAGTAGTGGGGAATTGTGGGGAGTGGGATATACTTATATTTCTTTAATGTGACACTTTGGGTGATCGATGTATCTTTTTTTAAAAAAAGATAATAAAAAATCACTAAAAGGAATTCTTCAGGTTGAAATGAAAAGAGAGTGACTGGGATTAGGGTGAAGAAGTGAAGCTCTTCAGTAGAGGTAACTAAAACTGTAAATTCAGCATCCATTAGTACTATAGCTTCAATATACTACATTAGTACTATATCCTCAATATACAACTCTACTCTCATTCCTATGAGTCACAATACAACTGAACAAAAATAAGTCATATTCTGTGATATTGGATATGCAAATATAAAGAGGCAATGCAGAATAAGAGCAATAATAAAGAAGGGAAATAGATACAAGAACAGAAAATGTGTATGCTATTGAAATTTACTTGATATCTTATCAAATTATGGATATAGGTTTTGTAACAAATCCCAACAATAGAAAATATTTTAATATATTTTTATTAGAGATGTTGTGAACTTACAAAGCAATCATGCACATGTGTGCAATTCCCATACAATACCACTCCACCAATACACTACATGCTGTGGAAAATTTGTTACAAATTATGAGATAGCATCGTGAAACGATTACCACTAACAATTGTCTATACTGTACATTTGGTATATTATTTTAAAAAAGAACAGAAAGAAAAATGGAAAGGGGATTAGTCAGATGCATCATAACTGATCAACTATAAAGAAAAGGAGGCTACAATAAAGGAAAAGAAAAACAAAAAAGATATGACATATGTATCCAAAGGGCAAAATGACTGAAGCAAGTATTACCTTTCCAGTAATAACACTGACTATTAGTGGATTAAATTTCCCCAATAAAAAGATAGACATTGGCAAATTACATTATAACGTATGATCCAACTATATATCGTTTACAACAGACTCAGCTTAGACCACTGTGGCAGATAGGTTGGAAGTGACAGCATGGAAAGAGATAATCTACACAAAGAGTAATCAAAAAGAGCTGGTATTGGCTACACTAATATCAGACAAAATACACATTAAGTTAAAAGCTGTTAGAAGAGGCAAAGAAGGTCACTATATATTAATAGAACTGTCAATCCACCAAGAAATACCAGTCATAAACATTTATGTACCTAACCACAGTGCCCCAAAATACACCAGGCAAAAGCTCACAAAACTGAAGAGAAAAAATAGGCACCTCGACAATAATGGTTGGAGACTTCAATATACCGTTTGAATCAATTGATATATCTAGACAGAGAATTAAAAATGAAACTGAGAACTTGAATAATGTGATAAATGAACTAGACCTTACAGACATATATAAAAGATTGCACCCCAAAACAGCAGGATATACATTCTTCTCAAGTGGTCATGGATCATTCTCCAGGATACACCACATGTTGATGACAGAACAAGTTTCAATAAATAGAAAAACCTGAAGTTATACAAAGAAACTTCTCTGAAAAGAATGTAATAAAGTTGGAAATCAAAAACAGGCAGAGTACTGGAAAATCCACAAATATAGAGAAGCTAAATAAAAGTTTCCTGAAAAATCACTAGGTCAAAGAAGAAACTACAGGGAAATTAGTAAATATTTTGAAATGAATAAAAATGAGAACACAACATACCAAACTTATGAGATATAATGTAGGCAGTGTTGAGAGAGAATTTATACTCCTAAATGCCTACAGTAAATAAGAAGAACTAAAATCAAAGACCTAATTACACACACAGAGGTACTAGAAAAATGATAGACCACTACATCAAAGCAAGCAGAAGAAAAGACAGACAAAGATTAGAGCAGAAATAAATGAAATTGGGAAGAAAAAAAATAAAGAGAATTAACAAAACCAAAAGTTAGTTCCTCAAGATCAACAAAATTGACAAACACTTAATTAGGCTAACAAAGTTATAAAGAGAGGAGATTAAAGTAAATAAAATCAGAAATGAAGGGGGATCCATTACTACTGATTCCACAAAAATAAAAAGGATGATAAGAGGATACTATGAACAAGTTAATGCTTATAAATTAGACAACTTGGATGAAATGGAAAAATTCTTAGAAACACACAAATGACCTACACTGACCCTACAGGAAATGGAAAATCTCAAGAGATAAATTATAAGTCAAGAGCTGAATCAGTCACCAAAAGCCTCCCACCAAGAAAACTCCTGGACCAGATGGCTTCACAGGGGAATTCTATCAATTATGTCAGAAAGAATTAATACCAGTCCCACTCAAACTTTTCCAAAAAATTGAAGAGGAGGGAACACCACCTAAATCATTTTGCCCTCTATCCCATGAAGTTACACTGAATACACATTCTTAACTTTGCTTGTTGACTTCAATTCTAGTAGTAATTATAGGTTTCCTTTTTCAATGCAATATATTCTCCTTTCCATGCTTACACACATTCAAAAATATGAAGTAACCATGATAAAAGAGGATGTGTCCTGTAGAGTAACTGGCTCAGAGGGGTCCACCTAACATGTGGGATATGGAAATGTCCTCTTTGAGGGGGAACTGTTGGCCCATGCATGAATAGAGGAGGGGCTCACATTCCAAGCACAGGGAAGAGCACTTCAGAAAATAAGCAGGACTTGGGAAAAGACGATCCTGGATGTTTTTAAGGAAGATTGATGAAAGTGTGTGTGAAAGCAGACAGGGGTCTGATCTGAGGGGAACATTAATGGGATGAAATTATGACATTTATTTTAAGTGCTGGAGAATTCATGGAACAAGAGTTAAAATTAATTTTTCATTTTAGAAGCAATAACACTCCAAGGATGCAGAAACTGTGGAAGCCACTGTGGTTTCAGTGCAGCTGGGAAACTAGATTTTCTGTCCTCTCCTTCTCTAAAGTCATCTAATGAATTTAAAAAGTGAAATTTTCCAAATGTACCTCAATGCCAAAAATCCAATAGACTCAGTCAATATTTGTGTTAACATTGTGCTAAGTAGAATTCTAAAAAGCCTGAAGACACCTGCCATCGGGTGTATACACGCCTTCTCTCAGCTGCTGAAACAGATGAATCCTGGGTCAGAACTCTGCCATTTACAGGCTGTGGGACTCTGAGAAAGGTTCTTCACCGACCTGGGACTCACGTTGTCTCCCTTAGAATGCAGATAACGATAGTCACCACCTCATAGGTTAAAAATAACTGTGAAGATTAAAAGCGATGGCAGGTGAGGAGCTCACACCCTGGCACCTCTGAAAGCCCAGTGGGTGCAGCCTATTGAGTGCAGACAGCTCTGAGCATGCGTGGTGGTACCTGCAAGAGAGAAGTGAGGGGGAAGGCGAAAACGAGGAGGAAAAGGAAAGAGAAGAAATTAAAGAGGAACGGGAAAGGGAAGGGAGAAGAGGGGAATAAGAAAGAAAGCAAGAATGAGGGAAGGATCTCTGGCAAGGAAACTAGGAAGGCCCTGCCCTGGCACGCCCCATCAGGCAGGGCTGCTGTCCCTCTCAGGGCAGAGAGAGCGTCTCCACATCTGCACGTAGCGAGTGGGAAGCAGCGACTCCTCCTGAGACGGGGAGACCCACCCATGGCAGAGGACATCAACTGTCGGGAGCAAAGATGTCTGGACATCAGGAAAGAGCATGTGGACTGCACATAAACTAAGACACAGTGCGAGGAGCTAAGACTTCCTGTAGCTGGAGGAAGTTTTATAATAATAACAAAGTTGAGTCTCCTGAGCCTGGGGCAGTCAGCTGCTCACCCATCACCCCACCTGTCCCCGCTTTAGGCCACGCCCACCGCCCCAGCACCCCTGAGTGCAGCACTTCCCCACGTCCCCCCCCTCAGCTGGTCTGCAAGACCAAGAGCCCGTTTGGGGACCTTGAGATCCTTTTCCAACTCTGACGTCCAGGCCTCGGGATGGGATCCTCTCTGGTTTCAAAACTGGAGTGTAGCTTCTATTTTTAATACTTTTTCTATAAAAGGAGGTTTTTAGAATATTCCAAGATTTTTCATGTTGATGCTAACATGTTCCCGCCCAAAAGACGCAAAACAATTCCATGAGTGAAACGTAGTATTTTGAAGAAATGGGGAAATGGAGTACAGATGACGAGTAAAGAAATGGAAAAGAACAGTAAGGGGGCAGATTTGCTGGTGGATGAGCGCCTCCCTCCCAAGTAAGATCCCTGGTTCCTCCTTAAAAAATTTAAAAAAACAGGTAAAGGAAGATGGAGACAAAGAAATTGCAGAAGAGGGCTAGAAGATGGAGGAAAAAGAAGCAAAAATTAACTCATCAGAGGAAAAGAAATAAAATAGGAAGTGAAAAGGGAAAGCAGAGATGCTTGTTTGTTGTTTGTCTTTTTATAGCATGCCTGTTCCAGGCATTGACAATTCCCAGTCCTAGCTTTTCAATCTGTGCCCCTCCCACCTAACAATTTTATTTGTTCTTTATTGAAATCCTGGCTCCCAGTGAGAGCACGTGTAGGTCAGGCCTTCTCATCTTCCCATAGAAGGAGCCACTTAGGCTGCTCCGGGGCTTGGGGAGGAAGAGGAGGGTTTATAAAGGCTAACGAGGTGGGACCTAACATTTTACTAAACTAAATTTTTGACGGAGCGGCCACTGGAGGACGTAAGTCTGGGTTGCCAGGACACGGGCCCTGAGCTCCGAGGCCCCATCCCCATGGGCGAGCACAGGTGAATTACCACCAGGGGTCAAGGCAGCCGAGATTTAAGCCTGGAAAGACTCAGTGGATAAACTATTGAGCTCCTTTTCCCACATCACTGTCTGCATGTAATTGCCCGGAAAATATGCTCACAAGTCATAATAGGAAATTACTTGAATTTTATGCCTCTTTTTTCTCATATGTAAGGGGAGGAATATGACTTAGTAAGATTGATGTGAGGATTAAGTGAAAAAATTCATGTAAAGTGCTAAGCAGCTGGCCTACTAGATACTCAGGTTGCTAAAAATGTCAATCACTGTACGTAACAGGAGTAGCTCAATCTGCCTATTGTTTGACTTCCTTCCAGGGCTCCTTGAGCCCATTCTTCACAGTCATAAATCTTTCAAGCTCCAAAATATTTGAAGCTTGCTGTTCCTCTCTGTCTTCAGTACAGCTGTCACTGGCCACACGTGGCTACTGAGCCTGGAGATGAGGCTAGTCCATACTGAGACTTGCTGTAAGTGTAAAAACACATCAAATTGGAAAACTTAGTACAGAATTATATGTATGAAATACTTGATTAATAATTTTATATTGATTAGATGTTCAAATGGTAATATTTTAGATATATTAGGTAAATCAAATAAGTTATGAGAATTAATTTCACAGCTTTCTTTTTACATTTATAATGTGACTCCCGGAAATTTTTTTAGATATATATGTGGTTCTCATTATATTTCTATGCAGCGGGGCTGTCTAGATAATGCTAAACTACCACACATATCCAAGGCTTTACACAAAAATATTTTGAATTTGATATTAATTTGCCCCATGTGAAAATGAGATGAGATTCCCTGGGCTCACACCCAACACATTAGCAAAGGTTAGAGTAATTATCAGTGAAAAGATTCTTTCCAGTCCAATCCCCTCATACAGATGAAAACACTGGCAGAGGGATGCCTGCTTCAGATTGTTCAGCTGCTAAACACCTGGGCTCCTGTGTCCTGACATCTAGTTTTCTCTTGATTCCTCTTTACCACTCTATCTCCTTCTAATCAATTAACCCTCAAAAAAATTTCTCAATACATTTTCTCACAAGTACAGGCATAGAAATTACAAGAATGTAAGCTATAATAACACAATTGCCCAGGAATACAAATATACTTAGATTCAAATTATTGTAAGATGTGAAATGCATGAGGTTTTGAGGGAAGGAGAGGGAAGAATAGGTGTAACATGGGGGCATTTTCAGGACATTGGAATTCTCCCACATGACAATGCAATGAATGATATAGGCCATTATACATTTTGTCATAATCTATAAAATTGAGCAGAGCAGAATATAAACTCTAATATAAACTATAGTCCATGGTTAGTAGCAGTGCTTCAATATGTGTTCTTTAATTGTAACAACTGTATCACACTAAGGAAAGATGTAAATTTGGGAAAATGTGGGAGGAGAAGGGACTGGAGCATATGGGAATCTTCTATATTTTTTATGTACCATTTATGTAATCTAAATCTTTAAAAATTAAAAAAATAACTTTTTGAAAAGGTGTGAAATATTTTGCATACCTAACTTCTCACATACCTACACAAGCTCACATATTTACTGGACATGACATATGATGTAGGGAGCTAAAAGGAGGTTAGCAGCTTCTACCTGCCCCTCCCAATGCTAGCAATAGTGGGGAATATAAAACAGTATGAGACCAGTTTCATGCTCCTTGCCATTAATGCTCTTACAATTTAATTCCACAATCAAGATACACGCAAGAAACTGAACTAGTCCCTTCAGACAACAGCATCAGATGGGAAAGGCAGTGTGGGAAACAGAAAATTTATGACCAATAGTCCGTGGACTTGAACCCCGTTACTCCCTCATTTAACAAGCATTTATTGAATGCCTGAAGTATACCAGATGCTGTGTTAGATGCTGAGAATACCAAACAGGTAGAGCTTCCTGCCCTCACGGAGCCTCTAGTCTAGTGGGGGAGAAAAATAATAAACAGTATTAATAAGCACAAAATGTACTATGTTAGATAATGATATGTACAAAAAGAAAATTAAGGGTGGGAGGAAGGCAGAGGTGCTGGAGCAGGTTTATAGGTTTAGGAAGTTCAGGAAAGGTGTCAGTGAGAAGGTAACATTTAGGGAAAGATCTAAATGAAGTGAAAATACCCCATGGACACCCCAGCAGACACCCCCTATGAAACCTGCTTTCCTTTCTCCCCACACCCTCCACCCTCCCTCTCCTCTGTCCCTTCTTCTTCTCCATTCCTCATTCCCAGGTAAGCAATGGCTTCCCTTTCTCCTTCCCCCTCTCTCTTTCCCCAGCTCCTCTCAGCCTTCCTCCCCTCCATTTACTGACCCATCTCTTCTCAGGTGTCAACTAGTCCTTTCTACCCCTGCCATGTGGCATCTCATGTGACAATTTATCTCTTTAAGAGAAGGTTCTATCTCCCAACTCTGGCCCTAATCTTCTGTATCCCTGATGCTAGCAAGGTTCTCTGTGCAAAGTCTGGACAGGGTTGAAGGAAAGGAGAGGACAATGGAGCCAGGGAGGCAGAAGAGAGCAGGGAACTGACATTAGCTGGTACTGTCACGTGCCCTGCTTCCCAAATGAGGAGACTAAGGCTAAAATGGTGATGTCATGTGCTTAAAATGGTGATGTCATGTGTCAGGACTACAAAACTCCTGAGCAGTAGAACCATGACTTAAACCAAATACTAACTAATAAAAGGATCAGACTAGATGGTGAATAAGCATCTTCCCTCTCTAAGAGTCTTTCTCAAGAAAATAAACAAGCTTTTATTTTACCATGGGTTCACTGTGGAAGCAAATGAGAAACAATCCATGGCCTATGTCACAGTAATAAAATGTTGATAATCGAGATAAGAAATAAAATGAGAACAGAGGAGACCTGTGATACAGCTGATGGTTCAACAAATGCCAACTTGCAACAGGTTTTTTTTAATACTTTATGATAATAGTAAAGGGATGCAATGTCCCAGACATTGGCAAGCATCATATCAGTGGATCCTCCAAAAGCCCCAAAGGGGCAGATTGGATTACCCTCATTATATAGATAAGGAAACTAGGACTTAGAGAGAGTAAATACCACAAAAAAAGTCACACAATTTTTAAATCCAGAAATCAGGATTCAGACTCAGGCAGCCTGATCAAGAGCCCAAATTCTAAAACAGAGTGCCGGCCCCTCAATAGTTATTACTCATGGATTCTAATATTTGGGGACAAAGCATCAGACACTCTTAGAGGGAGAAAGAAGCTTAGAAATGAAATTTCTCATTTATTCATTGGAAAACCGAAGGACAGCAAGTGAAGGACATGATCTGGTCATTTAGGGACAGAATTGAAATTTGAAACCAGTGCTCATTTACCTATGTTTTTGCTTGTAGTTTTTTTTTTTCTTGAGGCCACCATCGAATTGGATAAAAAGACTCCCTACAATGCTGAGGGAAATGTTTCACTGATTGTAGTTGCAGTCAGCTGTAGATGCAATCAACTGACTACATAACCCAAATCTTGTTAGGTTTTTACTCAATGCAGTAGTGAACTAATTACAGACATCTTAGGGAAGGAATCCATTGACCTCTGCAAAAATAGAGAATGAAGAAAGGTACTTGGAAAAGTAACTCCTTTACCAAAGGGCCTCTTCATATTCAACATTTTCCATCATCTCATCCCTCAAGCCCTAACCATGCCTCCAACCATTCTCTCCCCCAGACTAATTATCAGCAACTTACAAGATGACTGAACTGAGAGATTAAAAAAATCACAATAACTCATGAGGGATAGTCCCAGAAACCAAGATAGCCAATGTCATAGAAACGGTCACACTGCATTGGTCAAGGAGAAGATCCTAGAGGACTCATGAGGTCTGAAGATATATTTCTGTGTGTTTGTAGTCATCTGAAGGAGATCCTATAAAACAATCCTAATCCTGGGAACCTATATGAGTTTCCTCATATGTAAAATCTCTGCAGATGTGATTAAGTTTAAACCTCAGATGGGAGAATTGCCTGGATCAAAACCCCGGACCCCCAATGCTATCACATATATTCTTACAGGAGGGACATTTGACAACAAATAGAAAACAAGTGGTATTAAGACAGTAAAGACAGGAATTAAGAGGCTTGAGGACTGAATAAATCAACCACAACAATCAAATTATTCATTGCAATAAGGCTCTTAATATAGGTCTTATGTTCTATTTCTATGGTGGAATCCTGACGGATTTTATTACCAAGCATGGGTGGTTCCATAACAAATACCAAATATGTGGACGTGACATTGAAAATGTCTTATGGGTAAAGACTGGAAGAATTTTGAGACCTGATAAAGCCTAGATTTTCTCAAATAGAAATATAGACATTTGCTTCTTTTGTGGGCTCAGAGGAAATGATGAACTGTTACTTTAAAAGGGAAAGATGACAATTCTTTTATATAAAAGAACATTGTTGAATTTTGTCTGAGAGTTTTTTTGTGTGAAAAGCAGAACTCAAAATCAATAAATTTCTACACTTAGCCTAGGAGATTTCCAAGCAAAGTGTTCACGCCATGTCCCAGTTTCATCTTGCTACCTATATAAACTGCGGAAGAAAGGGAAAATGGGGAAGTGAAAAAATAACTGTTAAGTAAAAAGGAAATAGGAATTATGATTTGGGTAATATTCCATATGTCTAGAAGCAAAAGATGCTAACATTAATTTATCAACTGTAAAGAAAGAATGAACTGAAGATAAAGTCAATGGAGATTTGACAACTTTTGCAAGTGGAAAGACATTAGGTATGTGCATAGGGATCACTTCAAACAAGGAGCAGAAATGAGGAACAAAGATGGGAATATCCTGGAAAGATCCATGGGGGACCCTCTTGTCTAATGATATGTGAAATGGAGAGAAGACGTGCACATTTAATACCTGATACTCCTTCATATCAGGTATTAAATTCTAAATAATATTTCACTTATTTTTTCTAATATAAAATAAAAAGATATATAATTCAGTGTTGTTACACTAATTTAACCTACCACACATACATCATCCATTATACAAGCAATAGTTGCTTAATGGACATTTTTTACTGACTTTAAGAAGAATGTCTATAGCTACGCAAGTAGATTTCAACCTATCTTTTTAATCAAATTTTAGATTGAATTGATCCTAGCTTGTCTTATCTTATAGACTTCAGGGAAACTTCCATGCAGCTCTGCCAGGAACTCAAATATTCCAAATTTTGGATTTTTATACTGCTTTGTAGCAAAGTCTCTCTGAGTCAAGCAAAAAAAATGCCACTTAAAAGTTCCTGTTGAATGAACAGGCAACATTAAGTCAACAGTTATTTCAGTCTATGAAATTGTTTTCAGGTTATGCACATTTTTTACCTTATTGAAGTATATTGCTCATGCATAAACTTACGTAAACAATATGTGTATAGTAATAACTGTGAACCTACAAAACAAATATAAAACATCATACAGGACTCTAGTACCTCACCCTACAACCAGAAACTTGCACTGTTGTTAGACATTTTTAAGTAGTTATTAAAGAGCATTGTCAATATATTACTACTAATCAAAGTATTTTCCCTCAACCCACCCTACTATTATTATTATATTTGTATCATTTATATATGAAGGTACATAAACAATAAATGTATAGTAAAAGTTGTGCACTTAGAAAGCAAACATGCATAACATCATAAAGGAGGCCCATACATTGGCCCACCACAAACACCTTGCGTTTTTATGAGATGCTTGTGTCACATTAAGAGCGAATATTGTAAAAATCTTATTACTAATTATAGTCATTATCTTATATTTGGTGTATTTTCCCCAAAACCACAGTGTTGTTATTTTTTAAATATATTTTTATGACAGAAGTTATAATCTTAAAATACAATCATGCACATGTGGAGAATTCCCAAACAACATCCCTCTAGCAACACACCACACAGTGGCGGGATATTTGTTACAGGTAAGATAATGTCCTCTGATTATTACAACCTCCATAGTGTACATTTGGCACACATTTTGCATACTGACCCATTATCAACAAAGTACATCTTCAGTATAGATGCAAGAATATTATTTTATTATTGCTAACCACAATCCATAGTTCACTGCAGCTCTATTTTTCCCATGCTACCAGACCTTCCCACCACCCTGCATTAGAGATGTACATTTGCCCTAGCTAACAAAGGACACTCTTGCATTTGTACCGTCAGCCACAATTCCCATCCACCTCTTGGTTTACCTTGCTATTTGGTTCCTAGAATATTCTCTAGCATTCTGTCGATTGGCTCTTACATCCCTAGACATCCATTTTCAGCCACAACCCCATTTATAATCTGTTAATCACTATTTATTATCATCCACTCTATACATTTCTGCACTTATACAGTAAAGCTAATTAAAACTTGTACATACATTCAACATCAGTAGTCTGTCCCTGGCCTGCTCTTATCTCCTTTGAGAAACCACCATCTAACACCAGGTCTTGAGGATATTTTCTTAAATTTTCTTCAGAAAATTGATGGTTCTTGATTTTATTTTTAGGTTTTTTATCAATTTTGAGTTAATTTTTGGATAAGATGTGAGATAGGGGCCCTCATTTCTCCTTCTGGCTATAGATATTGTACTTCCAGCACCATTTATTGATTGGACTCTTCTGACCAAGATGTGTAGACTTGACAGGCTAGTCAAAAATCACTTGACCATACATGTGAAGGTCTGTTTCTGAAGCATCAGTTTGGATCCATTTGCCTTTGTGTCTGTTTTTATGCCAGTACCAAGCTATTTTACCACTATAGCTAGATAACATTCTTTAAAATCTGGACAGGAGAGTTTGCTTTTCCTTTTTAAAAATTTCTGGCTATTCAGGACCCCTTACACTTCCAAATAAATTTGATAATTGTGTATTTTTTTTTAAAATGCTGGTGGATATTTTACAGGATCGCATTGAATCTATATATAAATTAGAGTGGAATTGACATCTAATGAAATTTAGTCTTCCATTGCATGAGCATGGAATGTTTTTCCAGTTATTTAGGCCTTTTTAAATTTCTTTTAACATTGAGTTGCAGCTTTCTGAATACTAGTGCTTTACATCATTGTTTAAGTTTATTCCTGCCTATTTGAGTGTTATCTGCATTTTGAGAACAAAATGCTGGAGAGAAACAATAAAGTAGTCAAAATGCACCCCGTACACTAAATGACAGAACCACTATAGCAAGAGGATTTACATTGCAATTTATTACTTCCATGGCAGGACTCAGGTGTCTCTTCTCCAGCAAATATTTTACATTTGATTAAACTATTAAGTTCCCATGTTTGCCACTATTTACACCAAGTCCAACTTGGCAACTTCGTGCATCAAGGTGGACAGCACTGAGGAAGGTAGCGTACACAAGAGAATGGGGATTTTGAGGTGCATCAAATATTTCACCTAACATCTTCTGAGACTCTATGGAGTTAGCTTTTCCAAGATGATAAGGAAATGGTGAGGAACAGAAGAATGGTTGATACAGGTCTCTCCCAGACTTAACCACAAGGTAGAGACAACTCTGTTTTCTAAACTGAGCTCTCATTAACTGAGACCAAAGCAGAAGTTAGAAGCAAAAACATAAACTAAAACCACAATGATGTTTTTAACTGTACCAATTAATGACACATTCTACATAATAAAAAATCTGGAACAAATGTTAAAATGCAAAGTACACTACAACGACTGATATAAAGATAGAATTTTTCAGGCATTCTTGAAAAAAGCATGCTTTCAAATTGACAAAAGAACGCAAACTCTGAAAGTTCACCTATTACATAATTAACTAAGATATTTCAGCATCTCAAATCAGCTGAATATCAGAATCAGGTGTCACAATGGTTGGAAATATGAATCTTGAGCCACATTTGGACAAACTAGTCAGAATTTCCAGAACTGGAGTTCAGGAATCTGTTCTGAGAGAACTCACCGAATTTATAGCCTGCTGCACAAATCCATGAATGGGCATTTAGAAACTAATGCTGCAACATATAAGCTGTACCAATGACATAAAGGCCAAATTTAAATGTTTTTAGGTAGATTTTATGAAGATTGAGATAAATAGAGCATAGCATGATGATCGTTATATTTATTTTAAAAGAAAAGAAATGACAACCTGGTTAAGGATTGAAAACACGTAGATGTGATTTTGAAATTAAAGGTCAATCTCTGACTTTATCGTGATCTTGGCAAAAAGCAGGAATGTGCAGACTACTCAAGAGAAGAGCAGGCAAAACAATAGGTTACATCAGAAACTAGAGGATTCTGAGATATGAGTATATATCTTTATTATCATAAAGACACAGGACATAATACACTGAGAAGGAACGGCCACCTGTAGAGCCTGAAAATGAAGACAGTGCCCAAATGTGGTCTTAGTTCCAAGCAATACTCACATATTTTACATGTATCGACTCACTGAGCCTCACAACAATGCTAAAAAACATGAAACAATTTTCATATCATTGTACCACAGAGTAGTAAAGTAACTTCAATTTCCGGGACTAGGAGGTACCAGAACCATAAGCATAAACTTCATACTTTAGGGATCAAGGTCATAGAGAAATCTGTACTCATTTATTGATAAGTGTATTTACAAAATAGAGTGATTCTTAGTAGGAGTATGAAAGAAAGAGATGATTTCCCATCTTTTGTGTATTGCTTTCTTTTTTTAAAATAAATCAATATTATAATACATATCAATAAAGCATGAATTCATCCAAAGTGTACAAAGTTATTTAGTATAAATTATATTTAGCTAGATTTTTGCATATCAAATTGTATCCTAACAATCTAATGAAATTGTTTATTAACTCTAGCTAGGAATAGATATTCATGACCATTGTAGGCTTCATTTCTGTAGCTGGTCGCATGGTCAAAGTACCTATCCATCACTATATTCTTCCACTACCTATTCCATGTTCCCTTCACCCTCACCCAGCACCTCAGTTGGCCCTGTTTTTTTGCCTGATGGGATGACTCTAGCTTTCATTCCTGAGGATTCTGGGCCATTGAGTGTCATTCCTGGGTTGACCTGTAGCAGTTTTCCATAGACTTTCATCACAGAGCACTGTAATACTAGGAGGTGACCTAGGTCATCTGCATCCCAGACAAACTCTTCCTACCACCAATGTGTACTAGCAGTCCTTTTCCTTTAGATAGAATCAATTAACCCAGCCAATACCATAATTCCCTTCTTTCTCTTTTGATTCAGAGGCATGAAAAGACCAAAGTGGGGAGGCTGCAGTCTTACCATCAAGATCAATGGAATAGTGCTTGTGCTTGTGTTTCCTGGTGGAAGCACTCCTCCTTTTGGGACAAAGACCTGAAGACCAGTTGAGCTTGAATTTGCATGGCCTGGAAATAAAAACTTTCCTGGTGAATCTCTGGGGTAATAGTGAATAGTAGTCACTCACATTTCCAATCCTTGTTTCTAGGATTGTGAATGACAGCTAGGGGAGAAATAGCACCATAGAGTGAATGTTGATTTAGAGCATACAAAGCTTCCTGGAAAGCATCGTCCCAGTCCTGCAGGTACTGTCACTTACTTGACAAGGTAAGTGAGCCTTTATAAGACCAATACACTGAGATGGAAGAACCCTGTATTTTGTTGGGTTTATCTCCCATCCCCTCTCATCCAAAAGTCAGGTTATTCATTAACAGCCATTAGTATAACCCAACTACACAAAAGAATACCAGATCTGTAGGAGATTGCAACTAGTATTTGTTTAGTAAGTATGTGAATGAAAGGATAAATCAATCATATAAATCAATCATATAAATCATATAAATAAACTTAATTTACAAGTAAAACAGAATTCTAAGCAATGAACTAATGAGTAATTTTAAATTTTTTTTGTTATTTCATAAATTTGCAGAAATGAAAATCGTTTAGCATAGCCATAAGTATTCAAGGGGAAATAAATTTTAATACAGGGTAAAGCTACCAAATATGAAAAATGTTTTAGGGCTTAGTACTCTTGGATGCACACAACAGAAATGGAGTGGGTTTTGCTAAGCAAAAATGAAAATATAAAATGAATATCGTGTGGCTTGCAGATCTGATCACAAGCTGGGGCAGCATAGGAAATGTGTGGGAAGTTAGATGGCATAACACAGTCTGGAACATCACAAAATGAGAAAGATATGCTCCCACTCCTTCCACAGATGGATGGTGGACACTCCTGATCACAAAACCAATGCTGGATGCCAGTCGTGAGACATTGGAGTTTGAAGACATCTACTGCTGCAATTATGGCAGAGGATTCAGTCTGAAATATTTTAGACTCAGAGATGCATATTGGAAAATTTTCTACATGTTATGTTCAACTTGTGTGAATCTAGCAACTGTAAATAAATTGTCAACGCAATTACTGTTTTCCAACTTAGTGTTTTTAGAGAATCCAAGACAAGATACAACCTCTTCCTGCATATAAATATATAAGAAATAAGAAATAGAACCAGCAAGGTGGTGGCAAGTAAGGAGTTCCTAGAATCAGCTCGTGTGCTACAGGGCAATTAGTAATCACCCAGAGCTATCTAAAGCACCTGTCTGTTGGCTCCAGGAGACAAGAAGGTCTTCCTGGAACATTGTTGGAAGATTGGAAGGAGGATACTACCTATCTGCAAAGAATATTTGTGAGTAGGGCCCTCCATATCCCAGAAGCTGGTGCCTATCTTCTGCTGGCTACATATTCTGCCTAAGGAGTATTCCATGGCTGGAATTGGAAGCTCCACTTCCCATATAAAGGATGGAAGAGATGGTTGGGCACCAACTAAAGATACTAATTAGTAAATGTAGTGGACTATATTATATTCCTAAGAAGATCTGTTGTTTAAAACTCTGCATGTCAGAAAGAGGCCAGTAACACCATTTTCACTCCACCTCTGGCACAAGGGGAAGCACATGGACTGAAAATCACAGTGCTTGTATGGACCAGCTTCTTTTCATCCTGATCAAATTGCTGTTCTGGCATGAGCCCCATCCCCACTTATGGCAGGGATATAGCTGGAAAGGCATGCACCAGCCTATCCAGGAAAATATAGACCACACCAAAGAGGCTGGTGATCATCCTACCTGGGCACTGCAGGCTGCCACAGGGGCTACCCTGTGACTGGAATTGGAAGCTTCATTTCCCAAAAACAGGGGCGGAAGAGACGATTGACCACTGATTTCAGCTACTGAATAATAAATTTGACTGGTTAAAGTATAACTCTAAAAATAGCTAAAGTTTAAAATGTCCAAGTCAGAAAGTATTTGGTAGCCGCCATTTTGACTACACACAAAGCATGAGGACAAGCAAGCTTACTGAAAATCATCGTGATTGTAGGGACAGGTATCTTTCACCCAGGTCGGCCTGCAGCCCAAGCCTAGGCTTCAGCCCCATCTCTAGCAAGGAGAAAGCTGCCGGGCCCTGCACCAGCCTTTCCAGGTAAATGAAGGTGCACATTTCACAAACAGAAGAGTATGATATGTACAGTCATATTGGACCTGCACTGCCTAGATTGCTCTCCATACCAGTAGCTCCATCCCAGCCCCAGGAAGGGGAGAGAGGCACTTGAAGCTTCATAAGTCTCTGGGCAACCATAGTCTAGAACTACACAACTTGGATTACTACACATAGTTGTAGCTTCATCCAAACACCTTGCAAGAAGAAATGTGGAAGAAGATTCATCAGTTCCTAGGGCACAGAGGGCAGCTGGAGCCTCTACAGCTCACAACACCAACTGCATCCTTGGCTCCTACTACACAACCAGCAAGGGAGAAAGAGCAAAAAAGCCCTAAAATAAAGAGCAAAACTTCACCCCGAATGAATAATCTAGTAAACCAGACATCAATGCACAAAGAAAAAAATTCAGTCTACACCAAGAACCAGGAAGATATGACCCAGTTAAAGGAGTAAGATAGGCCTCCAGATGGTGAAAGAGTTGAAACAACTAATCATAGATGTTCAAACAAATCTTCCTAAAAATTCATTGAGATGGCTAAAGAGATTAAGGATAATAGGAAGACATTGGATGAGTACAAAGAAGAATTTGAAATCATACATAGAAAAATATCAGATCTTTTTGGAGTGAAAGACACAGTAAATGAAATTTAAAATACACTGGAATCATATAAGAGCAGATGTGAGGAAGCAGAAGAAAGGATTGGTGAGCTTGAAGAAAACGCCTCTGAAAGTGAACAAACAAAAGAACAGATGAAGAAAAGAAGGGAAAAAAATTGTACAGAGTTTCAGATAAATAAAAGACAGCAAGTGACATGCAAACAGATGTGTCATGGTTGTCCGAGAAGGAGAAGATGAGGGAAAAGGAGCAGAAGGAATATTTGAAGACATAATGGAAGAAAATATCCCAACCCTATTGAAGGACATAGATTTCCATATCAAGAAGCACAACATACTCACTTCCAAATAAACTGAGTTTGTAACCAAAAGACCACCTTTGCAGGAAATACTAAAGTGTGTGCTACAGCCTGAAAACAGAAGACTGGAGAGAGAGGCCTGGAAGAACATAAAGAAATGGAGATTTTATCAATAAAAGTAACTAAAAGTATCAGAAGAGTGGTAAAAATAATATAAGACAGAAAAAAACACAAATATTCAGGAATAAACTTAACCAATGATGTAAAGCACTTTATCCAGAAAAATACAACTAATTGGTAAAGAAATCAGAAAGACCTAGATAATTGAAAGAACATTCCATGCTCATAGATTAGAAGACCAAACATCATTATGATGTCAATTCTCCTGAAATTGGTACACGGATTCAATACAATCCAGATAAAAATTCTACCAGAAGATCTAAATAAATGGAAAACATGATTACAATTTTATGGGGAAGGGTGAGTGGTCCTGATTAGGCAGAAGAATCTTAAAGAGGAAAAGCGAAGTTGGTGAACTCTCATGTCCAGAATTTAAATTGTGCTGCCTAGGTACCTTGGTAAAAACAACGTGCTACTGTCATAAATACAAACTATAGACCAATGGAACCAAATTGATGGTTCAGAAAAAGACACTCACATCATGGTCAAGTGATTTTTGACTAGCATGTCAAACACACTCGGTTCTGGCAGAACAGTCCATTCAACATATGGTGCTAAAAGAACTGGATATCCATACCCAAAATAAGGAAAGAGGACACCTTTCTCACACCTTATCCAAAGTTTAACTCAAAATGGATCAATACCCTAAGTATAAATGCAAGAACCATATTGCTTCTACAAGAAAATGTAGGAAAATATTTTCAAGATGTTGTAGTAGGTGGTGGTTTCTTAAAGGACATAAGAGGATGACTGCGATGGCCTACTGATGTTTAATGTATGTAGAAGTTTTATTTAACTTTACTGTAAAAGTGTGGAAATGTATAGAGTGGATGGTAATACATTTAGTGAGTAACAGCTGGTTTAAAAAGTGGAATGTGGCTCAAAATGGTAGTCTAGGAATGTAAGTACCAAATTAAAGAAAGCTAGAAAATAATCTAGGGAATGAATAGCATGGCAAACCCAAAAGTGGATGAGACTTGTGGTGGATGGTACAGAGACAAGAGTGACCTTGTTGAGCTAGAGCAGGTGTACATCATTATTACAAGGTGGTGGGAATGTGGAGAAGTATGGGAATAATACAATTGGAGTGATAATGGACTGTGGTTATTAGTAATAATGTAATATTCACATATCTATGCCAAAGATGTACTGTGTTGATAATAGGGGAGTATGGAAAAGGTGTGCCAAATGTATGCTAAGGACCGTGCAATAATCTGATGATACTATCTCATAATCTCTAAAAAATGTTCCTCCATGGTGTGGTGTGTTGATAGACGGGTGTTGTTTGGGAACTCTGCACATGTGCATGATTGTTTTGTAAGCTTAAACTTTTGTCATAAAAATATATTTAAAAATAGTTAATAGAGTAGGTTGAGGGAAAATACACCTAATGTAAGATAATGACCATAGTTAGTAATATTTTAGCAATATGCTTTCATAATTTGTACCAATTCTCAAAACAGTGCAAGGTATTGGTGATGGGTTGACATACAAGACCCCTGTATGATGTTATGCATGTTTGCTTGTAAGTTGCCAACTTGTATTATACACTTATTATTTATGCATGTTCATGTATAAATTATATAAAAGTAATAATAGGGTGGTTAGGGGAAAATACTTTGGTTAGCAGAAATATTTTGAAGTTACTCTTTAATCATTAGTTAAAATATTTCAAAACAATGCAAGATATTGTTGGTAGGTTGACATATGAGAGACCTCAATGATGTTATGTATGTTTGACTTGTAAGTCCACAAATGATAGTATACACTTATTGTTTATATATGTGTATTTATGACTGGTATACTTATATAACTTTAAACATATATGAAATTTATAAGTGTGTGTATATACATATTCATGTGCATGTATATATATATCCATATATATGGAGAAACCAGCTTACAACGTTTTAATCTCTAACACTGTGCTCTGAGAATTTCACCTTCATCTTCACTGGTTCATTGCAGGAACCTCCCTTAGCCAAGATACATTTTGTAGCAGCATTGTTGGTCTAAGCCTCACATATTGAGCCTTTTATCTGAGGTACATGGCCAGAGAAACAATAATTAGGGATAAGCTGAAAAATACTCAGGCTCCTGTTTTACAGTGTTCTTATTACAAACTTTTTACAAACCAGAAATCTTCCTAGTACATGATCCTCCTATTCAGGTAGATCCAAGAAATAAAATGGGTTATGACACAAATGCTACCAGTAACACAAGCTTCCTCTACCTAACACAGTTAGAGACTGTATTTCTGCTTGATTATTTTTCCTATTATGAGTTGCACAACATCTCTGATTCACTCCCCTGTCATTTTCTTACAACACTAAGACTTTGATCAAATCTTTCCTTCTCAGTAGAGACTTCCATGACATTCAATGTCCCCAATTTTTAAACTCCTCCATGTTCCATGCTTATGACCATGTGCCTTTACAACTTTTCCTACAAAGAATTACAGAGCATTTGCTTTCCTCTTAAATGTGAGCTTGTCTTGGGAATTCCATTAATCAAAACAAGACAACCATAGGAAATTGCTCTGATTCCAGGTTTTCAAAAAACAAAGAAAGGCAACAAGATGATGACACCATCCTAGAACCTCTGGCTCCTGCCCTGCTGTGTTTCAGATGAGAGAAGATGTGCAAACTTGAACATGGTATTTTCCTTCCAAGGTCATCCTCCTGTTCAGATATAAAGTCCATCATATTAAAATAGGGTATGAAATGAATGAAACAGTCATCTATAAAGGTGAAATCAAATGTAAAAAAAAGAAAATTTGATTTTCCCTCATACAAGAAGGTAGATGCCTTTACTTTCCTCCTTTTCCTTAGCTCACCTATTTTAGAAAAATTCAGATTGTAAATGAGCTCTCTGTCCTGGTAAGATTGTGAAAATTGGAAGAAGAAATGTAAAAATAAAAGCCACTTTCTCTTTGATGGTGCCTTCCTTCTTTCTCTGTTGTCCTCACTTGATAGAACAGAGTGACTCTTGTTGGCGACTAATGTGCCTGGTGATTTTAAGTTGAAGCCTCTGCTCATTTATCGTTTAGAAAATCCAAAGACCAATAAAAAGAAATGCCAAATCTGCTCTGCCTGTGCTCTTGAAATTGAACAAGAAATCCTGAATGACAGTCCTCTGTTTCCAACATGGTGAGCTGAATAATTTAAGCCCACGAAAGAGACCTACTGCTCATAACAAAAGATTCCTTTCAAAATATTACTGCACATTGACCACGTACTTGGGCACCAAAGAGCTCTGATGGAGTTGTAATGAAATTCATATCATTTTCATATCTGATAACCCAACATCCATTCTGCAGGCCATGGATTGAGAAGTTATTTTGAATTTTAGGCCTTATTATTTAAAAATACATTTTATAAGCTACAGCTGCCATAGGCAGTGTCTTCATTTGGATCTCAGCAAAGTAAATGGAAAAAATTGTGAATATGATTCACCTATTTAGATGACATTAAGTACATCTGTGATTCATGGGTGGAGTTCAAACTGTCAAAATTAACAGGACTTTGAAAGTAGTTGATTCCAACTCATATGAAAGATGCTGATGGAAAGCAACTGCAGATGGTGTGGATATAGAAAGAGAACTTGAGTAAGAAGTGGAGCCTGAAGATTGGACTGAACTTCTGCATCTCATGATAAACTTTAATAGATGAGAAGTTGCTCCTTACAAATGAGCAAAATAAATGAAGTCTTGAAACACAATCTACTCCTGGTGAATATTCTTCTCTAACACACATGAGTCATTCTCCAGGGTAGACTACATTGCTGTTAGCAGAGCCAGACTCAAGAAATTTGGAAAGATTGATAATTACAAAGTAATTTTCATGACCAAAAACAGAATGAAGCTGGAAATTAATAAGGGGTAGAGAACCAGAACAGGCACAGTGTTATGAAAGTTAAACAACACATTCTTAGACACTCAGTGGGTCAGGAGGAAATGGCCTAAGAAATCAGAAACTACCTTGAAACAAATGAAAATGAGGGCACAACGTATTAATAAATATGGGATGCAGCAAAAGCAGTGATGAAAGGGAAATTTACAGTCATAAAAGCTTATATTAAAAAAAAATAGCTAAGATCAAAGACCTTATTGAACACATGGATGAAGGAGAAATAGAAGAAAAAATGAATCCCAAAACAAGCAGAAAATAAGAAAAAAAAGTTTATAGCATAACTAAATGACAAGAGAATTAAAAAAACACTAGGAAATTTTAACAAATCCAAAAAATGGCTCATTGAGAAAATTAATAAACACATACACTCTTGGAATCAGACATGGTTCAACTACTTGGCCACTCATCTACCACATGGGATGTCCCAGGTTCAGGTCCCAGTGTTTCCTAAAAAAAGAAGATGAACAGATGTGTTCTCCAGCCACAAGAGAGCTATATACTACTGTGAAAGAGCAGGACACCACCACAAAGAGCTCCACTCTGCAGCCACCACAACAAGCAGAGGCCACAAGCCAGCAGATCCCACAGCCCTCAGGCAGAGGACCAGGCTCCATCTGTTGGGCTCTCACCTGTCATGTGAGAGGTCCTGGGTTTGGTTCCTTTGCCTCCTGGAGAAGGTGAGCAAACAATTAGTAGACAGACATGAAAACCATCTGGGAGAGAGGGGAAATAAATAAAGATAAATGAAGTAAAATTTTTAAAAAGCAGCTTTTTAAAAATTTGGCATACCCTTTGATAGACTAAAAAAGAAGAAAGAGAAGATGCAATTAAAATAAAAAAGGAGACAGGAGGGAAACGGACTTTGGCCCAGTGGTTAGGGCGTCCGTCTACCATATGGGAGGTCCGCGGTTCAAACCCCGGGCCTCCTTGACCCGTGTGGAGCTGGCCCATGCGCAGTGCTGATGCGCGCAAGGAGTGCCGTGCCACGCAAGGGTGTCCCCCGCGTGGGGGAGCCCCACGCGCTAGGAGTGCGCCCGTGAGGAAAGCCGCCCAGCGTGAAAAGAAAGAGCAGCCTGCCCAGGAATGGCGCCGCCCACACTTCCCGTGCCGCTGACGACAACAGAAGCGGACAAAGAAACAAGACGCAGCAAATAGACACCAAGAACAGACAACCAGAGGAGGGGGGGAAATTAAATAAATAAATAAATCTTTAAAAAAAAAAAAAAAAAAAAAAAAAAAAAAAAAAAAAAAAAAAAAGGAGACAGGAAATATCACCACAGAGCCCACAGAAATAAGAGTATCACAAGAGGATACCCTCAAAAATTGGATGTCAACAAGATGACTAACTTAGATGAAATGGACACATTTCTAGAAACACACAAGCCCTATATTGATGAAAGAAGAAAATGATGATCTCAACAGACCAATCACAAGGAATGAATTAGTCATCAAAAACCTCCCAATCAGGAAAACCCGAGGATCAGATGTCTTTCACTGTTGGACTCCCATTCAAAAAAATCCGAATAGACCAACTCTGTGACACATATCCATCAGAATGTCAAATGCCAAAGAAAAAGAGATAATTCTGAGAACAGCAAGAGAAAAGCAATGCATGACATATAAGAGATATCCAATAAGATGAAGTGCTGATTTCTCCAGAAACAATGGAGGCAAGAAGAGAGCAGAATGATACAATTAGGACACTGAAAGAGAAAAAAATGCCAGCTGAGAATTCTTTATCCAATAAAATTGTACTTCAAATATGAAGGTGAGTATAAAATATTTACAAACAAACAGAAACTAAGAGAGTTTGCCAAAAAGAATCCACCTTTGCAGGAAATAATAAAGGAAGCCTTAGAACCTGATAAAAAAGACAGGAAAGACAGGCTTTGAAGAGAGTATAGAAGAAAAAATAGCACAAATGATAACCAAAAGCATAAAAAGACAGACAAAATAAGATATGACATATGAAAACCAAAGAATTAAATGAAGAAAATAATGCATCTACAGTAATATCATTGACTGTGAATGGATTAAACTCCCCAATCAAATGATACAGGCTGACAGAATGGATAAAAAAGCATGAGCCATCCATATGCTCATATGATGCTCACCTTAGACCCAGGGATACAAATCAGCTGGAAGTGCAAGGTTGGAAAAAGAGACTCCACACAAACGGTAACCAGATAGAGCAGGGGTAGCTATACTAATATCAGACAACAAAAGACTTTAAATGCCAAAAAGTTATGAGACACAGAAGGTCATTATATATTAAGAAAAGGGACAATACTTCAGGAAGATATAATAGCCATAAATAACTATGTCACAAAATACATGAGACAAACTCCAGGAAACCTGAAAGGAGAAATAGACATCTCTACAATAATCATTGGAGACTTCAAACACCACTCACCTCATTAGACAGAACAACTGGACAAAAGATCAACAAGAAAACAGAGAACATGAACAATGTGATAAAAGGTTAGACATAACAGACATATACAGAACACTGCACCCACACTCAGCGGGTTATACATTCTTCTCAAGTGCCCATGGATCTTTCTCCAGGATAGCCCACATGTTGGGGCACAATGGAGCTCTCAATAAATATAAAAAGATTGAAATTATATAAAGTTCCTTCTCCAATCATAATGGAGTGCAACTGGAAATGATAGTCAGCAAAAAAGTAAATTTGCAAATGTGTAGAGGCTAAACAACACACTCCTAAATCATCAATGGGTCAAGGAAGAAATTGCAAATGAAATCAGTAAATATATTGATAAAAATGTAAATGAAAATACAATTTATCAAACATTATGGGATTCATCGAAGGCAACCTTGAGAGAGTAATGTATAGCCCTAAATGCCTATATTAAAAAAGGAAGAAAGAGTTAAACTCAAAGATTTAACTGAACCACTAAGAAACTAGAAAAATAACAGCAAACTAATCCCAAGCAAGCAGAAGGAAAGAAATAAGAAAGATTAGAGGAGAAATAAATGAAATTGAAAAGCAAAAGAAGTAGGGAAAATCAACAAAGGCTGGTTTGTTTGGATGATCAATAAAACAGACAAACCCTAGCTGGACTAACAAAGAAAAAGAAACACAAGATGCAAATAAATACAATCTCACCCAAAGAGTTCCACAAAAGGCCAAGTTCTTAACTTGCCCTGAGTCTGCAAACACTCTAAGGAATGATTCAGGAGGCACAGTGTTTTGGGAAGATAGAAGAAGAGTGCATGCTCAGAGCTGTGGGGGGAGGAAACAGCTGGTGCAGCAAGGAAACACCTACAGGTAACCAGGGGAGGGGGTTTGTGCTGGAAGCTGAAGCTCCCAGCAGCTACAGTATTGACTTGGCAGAGAAAACGTTAATATGTCCAAGGACAGAAGGACCTCGACAGATAAACTGCGCAGCTCTGTGATCTTGTACCCTACAAGAGCAGCTCACCACTACTTACCAGAACTGATGTCCTTCCTTCAGCTTCATCTGCTGGATTTTTCATCTTGCCAAAATCTTTAGTCCAGGCCTCTTGCTCTTATACCAGTGCTTGGGAATACTCATGTTCAGCAGGAAAAGTGAATTCCTAGACTGTGTTTTGGGGCTTCTTATAATCCCTTTCACACCAAGGCTTTCCCTTTAAAATTGCCCTTTTCCAGCAATGTACATTATCACTTGTGAGTTTATCCTAGGTGAAAATAATAATAATACACCCTGGGGGAAAAAATGGAAGAAAAAAGAAAGAAAGAAGACCATAGAAGATTCGATAAAAGAAGAGAAAAGAAATAGGAAGAGAAGAAAATGTATACCTTTTTGTCCAAATTTTATAAAAGTTAAGGACCAAAAAAGTGTTTAACTCTAAAGCCATTTTTATCCTGAAAGTATTCAAGGACAGTACAAAGAGTTGACCTCTGGTTCCAGGGCTATACAAGAGTCTGAATGAAAAAAGAGAGGCAAGAATTTACCCATGTGGGGTACATTATCCTGAAGGACCTTACAGAGTACTATGGGCAAGAGGGGCACAAATCCCAAAGTAAATGTGAACCAAAGTAAAAGTGGAATCTATCCTTTTGCAACAGAGAAAATCTAATGGGAAGGCTCTAGTTTTGTTACAAAATGAATAATGAAAGATATACTAGAAGTGTCAAGAGAAACATAACTGAAAAGAGCTATCTAAATATTAGCTTGGTGCAAAAGTAATTGTGGTTTTGCATTGTTGAAATTGCCATTTGATATTGGCATCCATTGTTAAATAAATATAGTTATGGCATACATTGTTTTAATGTGTATTTCTTACTTTACATTTTTTTTTGCAATTGGCTTATTAATTACTGGTTATTTTGTATGTATTTTAGACTATGGAGATGATCTTAGACAAAAAACAAATTTGAGCGATTTTCTTATTTGAGTTCAAAATGGGTCATAAAGCAGCAGAGATAACTCACATCATCAAGAACGCATTAGGTCAGGATCTGTGAACTAATATACAGTGCAGTGGTGGGTCAAGAAGTTTTGCAAAGGAGATAAGAGCCTGGAAGATGAGGAGCATGGTGACTGGCCATTGGAAGTTGACAACAACCAACTGAGAGAAATCATGAAAGCTGATCCTCTGACAACTACACCAGAAGTTGCTGAAGAGCTCAACATGGACCATTCTTTGGCATTTGAAGTAAATTGGAAAGGTGAAAAAGCTTGATAGCTGGGTGCCTCATGAGGTGACTGAAAATTTTAAAATCATCTTTTTGAAGTATTGTCTTCTCTTACACTATTACACAACAAATCATTTCTTGACCAGATTGTGGCATGGGACAAAAAGTGGATTTTATGCAACAACCAGTGACAAACAGCTCAGTTGCTGGACCAAGAGAAAGCTCCAAGCACTTCCCAAAGACAAACTTGCACCAAAAAAAATGTCATGGTCACTGTTTGGTCGTCTGCTGCCAATCTGATTCACTGCAGCAATATGAATCCTGGTAAAACCATTAAACCTGAGAACCGTGCTCATCAAAGCTATGAGATGCAGTGAAAACTGCAATGCCTGTAGCCAGCATTGGTCAACAGAAGGGGCCCGATTCTTCTCCATGACAGCGCCCAACTGCACGTCACACAACCAATGCTTCAAAAGGTGAATGAATTGGGTTATGAGGTCTGCCTCATCCACCTTATTTACCTGACCTCTTGCCAATTGACTGCAAGTTCTTCAAGCACCTCAACAACTTTTGGCAGGGAAAATGCTTCCACAACCAGCAGGGTGCAGAAAATACTTTCCAAGAGTTTGTTGAATTTCAAAGCACAGATTTTTATGCTACAGGAATAAGTAAAAATGTGCTGATTGAAATGATTCCTATTTTGAATAAGAAAGATGTGCTTGAGCCTATTTAGATCTAAATTTCACTGTCTGGAACCACAGTTCATTTTGCACCAACCTAAAAATATTACAATATTTTATAAAATTGTTTTTACATGACTGTCAGGATGCACACATCCAAATTCTGTAAAGCGCTGCAAGCTGCAAACTCCAAAGAAGGTTTTTGATGTATTTCCCAGGAGAATCTGGCAGGCTGAAGTAGAGATGTTCTCTCATCTGACTGCTTACAACTTACTGATGATTTAAATCTACACAGTAATAATTATGCCAGTGCTTGCTTCAACAAACAAATGGGCGCCATTGCCTGGACAAGTTGACAAATGAATCTAATTATCCCAAAAGACAAGGTTTCAAACTAGAGGCAAGGACACAGCGTAATTAATGATCACTACCTCTTTGGTGGGCCTTATTTGGTAATACATGATAATCTACTTCTCCAATATAACAAAACTATACTCATTTATAATTCAACTACCTACTCATGATTCTCCTAATTCTTTTATTTGAACCTATAATTTTAAATATACCTATTAAATATATCTCTCAGAGTCTTATGTCTTTGGATGGTTCATATGCTGGCTGAGACCTGAATCCCAGAAGAGTTGCTGCCAACTCCTCTCCAGTTCTTCATTATATCGAGAATCAGACCTCTGCATTGTCCTCACAGCAAATACTGTCTCTGAAAATGAGCAACAAGATGCTTAGATGTCACCCTTAGCACTGTCCTTTAGTCAGTTTGTCAAATAACAGTGATTAGTATCCTAACGGGAAACCCCTCCACCTACTGGTGATAGGTAAAATGGCTTCAGCTCCTAAATTGTCATAGAGCAGGTTCTTCATTTACTCCCACCCAAAATCCACAATATTTTTAGACTTATGCAAACAACATCAGGAACACTTCTAAATTTATGGTAGCAACATAGGAACAAATAAAACAGAAGCCCTGACCTCATAAAGCTTTCATTTTACTGGGTAGGACAGACAATAAACAAATATCTCTACAGCCACTCTTATCCTGCTTCTCTGAGATTTTCTCTCCTGTGTGCTAGGTGCGAAGTGCAGGTACCAGAGCTGTTTTCTTCTCACACATGCCTTTCTGGTTCAGGAAGCTGATGCGGCTCCCTCAAGGTGGCACACACCTTCCCTTTCCCCCTTTCCCTCCTATGGGATGTACATACTCACAGCACCTCTGTGGTGGGCACAGATGTCCCTGGGTGATGTGATGCAGTAGTCCTCACTGGAGGACCCAGTGCTTAGGGAGATGGGCTCCCACTCTCCCTTCAGGCCCTCTAACTTTTGTAGGAAGAGTGATAGGACCCAGCTAAGGGGAGGGTTTAGCAGGGTTATCTGCCACCATCTTCTTCTTGGGATCTCTAGGAAAGGACAAAGTAAGCCAGGGCATCTCCAGAGTCCCTGTTGTGTGCCAAGATCTGCATGAACAAAAGGTTACCTTCAGACTCACCTAGCAAACTTTAGAGTCTATAAATGCTCTAAAGATAATTGAAGTGTTGAATACACAACTATGTTAAATATGCAAAATATCATTGATTGTACAATTTGGATGAATTGTATGCCTTATTAATATGTAGCAATAAAACAGATTTGTTTAGAAAAGAGTAGCAATAAAATTTATTTTTAAAAATTGAAAGAGGAAGAAATCTTCATGAATAAGATAAAATCAAATTGAATGACTCTAACCCTTTGCAATGTTAGAACATTCCTCTTCAGTATGAATTTAAATAAATAAAAATAAATATCTAATTTTTTCTTTAAAAAACTATTTTTTCTCCATTTGCAATTCATCTTTACATTCCCATATTCCATATAGATCTGTGCTGTGTTGACTTTTCCTTTGAGCAAGTTATAATCTCTGTCTGGTACCCTCATATCATATGAGTAAAATAAAATTTTATCACAAAATTTTTTATATCCATATGAAAATTATTATTTTACTTTTTCTGAAAAATATATTTTAACAAATTGATTTTGTTTCCCTAAATGCCTCATATTTTCATTTCCCTCCTTACCCAGATTAAATTCTATGATCCTGCTTAATAATGATTTCCTTATGCATATCAAGAACTCACTTGCCCTTACTGTATTTCATTATCTTCCTCCAGGAAACTACTACCCTTAGTAAAAACCCAACACTTCTCATGCCTGTATCCTTGTCTCTGTGACTGGAGAATCATTCTAACTTGCCTCATTTTAAATTCATGATCACTCACCTCATAAGGGCACTAAGTCTTACCTCACAGTCATTCTTCATTTCCCTGGACTCTTCACCCTCTACTCTTTCTTTTTATTATCTCTCAAGTTCTAACATCTCTTTCCTGTCCTAACTACAAGGCAATTGCCTTATTTCCTGTTTCCTGTGTAAAAAGAAGCACTAAGAGGAAGAAGTCCATTAAGAATGATGAAGTAAACTCACTGAGGGAGGAATGAAGCTGGCTAGTGAGACAGGGAATTGATAGATGGATCTGAAACCTGGCAGACACTCCCATGGACATCAACAACCCCAAGGGGGCTGCTAGAAGACCCCCCTCACAAACAGGATTCTGCCACTCAGAACAAGATTTCCTCCAGAAGCCAGGAGAAGCCCTGATACTCCCCAAGGACTCTATAATTGGTACTTCCTGGGGGATTGATGGGTGGGGTAATCAATCAAAACAGCAAACAGCTGGAACTCCTGCCCTGCCATTAGCAAAGGGGTGGAATAACTAATGGTTTAAAAAGCAGGCAGATCTCTTGCTCTCATGCCTTCACCCTGTCCAGTGCCAGTGCTGCCCTGTTCCTGCCTTCTGTGCCCTGCTCTCCCTGTGTCCCCCACATGGATTAACTCACAAGTCAAACTTGGGCATTTATAATCCATAATGGGAAATTACAGTCTGTAAATTAGCCCACTTTATCACTTTTCAGCCCCTTCCTTTCTATCTGGGACCCATGATCTGTTATTTTCTCTCATTTCTCTTCCTTCCATACCTGAATAAATTACTGGCCTAACTAAAGAGAAAATAAATTTAAAATTTTTTAAATGTTAAAAAAAGAGAAACAAGTCCACAAGTCCCTGCCGTGTATCCTCTGATCCAGGGATGCCTACATCCCCCTGCCCTGCCTTCCTTACAGTTATTGTAGATGAGCAGGCAGCCCTCCTATGTGAGGCCAGACCCTCAGACCCCATCCCTCTCATCTGCTCAAGGATATTGCTCACTGTGTCCACCCCTCTCTTTCTAAAATATCAACGTTCCCCTCTCTTAACATCATTCCCATCAACATGCAAATATCATTTTTAATATAGAAAACTACTGTTAATTTAATAAGATCATTACTATATGTTACATTTTAAACAATATTTGTTCCATATCATATAATAAATATGTAAACCTGTTAATATAAAATATAAATTACTCTAACAATATTGTATACCAATTTGTTCTATTTTTAGGTGTTCTTTAAGAAAATTATTTGACCATATACATGATCTATTTTTTGAGCATTTATTTTTTATTGTATTTTTGAAAGATACATAGAGTGCAACAAATGTTACATTAAAAAATATAAGAGGTTCCCACATTCCCCACATTCCACACCCACACTCCTCCCACATCAGCAACCTCTTTCATCATTGTGGCACATTGATTGCATTTGGTGAATGCATCTTGGAGCACTGCTACACCACATGGATTATACTTTACATCGCAGTTTACACTCTCTCCCAGTCCACCCAGTGGGTTATGACAGGATATATAATATCCAGCATCTGTCCCTGTAATATCATTCAGGACAACACTAAGACCCAAAAATGCCCCCACATCACAACACTTCCCCCTCTCCCTGCCCTCAGCAACTACCCTGGCCACTTTCTCCACATTAATGCTACAGTTGCTTCCTTTACTAATCACAATAATTCTATAGTGGAATACTAGTAAGCCCACTCTAATCCATATTTTATTTCTCCATCATGTGGACCGTGGGATGGTGATGTCCACTCCACCACTATATTGAGAAGGAGCTTTGATCCCACATCTTGGATGCATGCGATTCTCCTGCTTGCAGTTGTAGGCACTCTCAGTTCCCTGGTTTGGTGGTTGACCATCTTCACCTCCCTTTAAGCTGACCTAGGGAGGCCAAGAACCAGAGGGTAGGAGTTGCAACTCTACTGAGGATCAGGGCCCAGCTGGCACATGGGCAGTCCAGAGATTCAAGTCTCCTGGGTATAAAACCAACACCAGTACCAACCACAGGATCAGTAAAAGTGACAGAAGAGGCATGTATAGGGAGGTCATATCTGAGGCCAAGTCCACCACACTCAGGAAAACAAATTCCAAAGTGGGACCAAATGATAAGGCTCTGAACTCCAGAGCCAACTGCCATGACTGTAAAACCTGTGCATCTCCATAGCCCTGAGGAGCACCAGTAAGTGGGTTGTATCTTCCTTGGCTGTCTCTGGGATCCTGCTGAGGCGTGCATAAGCACGACTCCTCTTATGACCTCCCAACTCTTTTTTGTAGACTCTTAGCCATGTAAACTCATTTGTCTTTATCATTTCCCCCTTTTATTCAAGATGGCCAAGGAAATTGAGGGAAGAGCTGGGGAGAACAGTTGAACATAGGAGATTGTTGGGTATGTGGCTGAAACCATAATGTTGAGAAAACTCTTTAGAAAATATAAGAAGAAAGTATTAACTGTTTAAGCTTCTTAAGGGAGGTGGTATCTGGCACAGGGGCAGGCTTCCAGGAAGGTGTGCGTGCTCATCTTGACATAGTGAGTTATATCAAAGGGTGGAGACCCGTACAAAGAGTGGGAAGGTGTTACCCATCCTGGGGAGGCCTGATGTTCACAAATATTATTTTTAAAAGTCTCTTGACCTCACATCTCCCTCCAATTATGGCCTATTTCATAATTCTCCTTTACTTTACATTATTCTCATGGAAAAAGTTGTCTATACTACCAACTCAAAACCTTCTCTTCCCATACACTCTTAAGCTTCTTCCACTCAGGCATTACCCCAACATCGCATTGAAACTGCTATAGTCAAGAACCACAGAGGCCTCCACATTCCCCAACCTATTGGATCCATCCCAGACTTCATTTTAATAGACCCATCAGCATCCTTTACATATTGATATCACCACCCTACTTGAGAAACTTTCTCTATGAGCTCCATGCAATCACAATCTTTTTCTTGTCTTCCAAACACACTGCTCATTCACAGACATTTTCCTGGTCCCTCTTCATCTCTCTGCCTCAGAGTTCAGTTCCTGGTCCTCTCCCATTCTCCATTATTCAACGCTCACTGTTTTGTTTATCAGATTTAACTGCAAAGATGCACTAAAAACTTTTCAGATGTAAAGGACATGAATGTATATATCATCAGTAATTCTACACTACTCAAAATGTTATAGACATCCTAAAAACAGAAAGAAAATGATAGCAGATGGAAACATCAAAAGCCCTAGACGTGATACCTAAATTAGTAAATACACATATTTTTTCTTATTATTTAAATCTCTTGAAATGTTAATTGACTATGTAATTTTAAAAACCCATATATTTAGTGGTGTCATCAACATGATGATGTACGACATCCCCTGGAAATATCCTCCCTCAGAATCAACTAATAAAAGGACAAATCCCACTCGCTTGGAACTCTGGAGCAAAATAGAAACTGGTGAAGAAACCCACAAACACTGAATCAAAGTTAAAGAAAATAATAAAACACCAAAATCAGGTAAAAGAGTTACATTCCAGACTCACCAGTCCAGAACCCCTCCCCGTCACTAGGTTCTGCAAAGATTACCAGTCACAAAGAGTGGCATGGCCTGGGACCCTCCTAACAGGAATAAAGACCACAGAGGCACTCACAGCAATGAGTTAAAACCCTACATACATCCAAGTAAAGGGCCCCAAGTCTAAAGGGACCCAGGGCAGAACACAAACAGCTGAGGAGTGTCCCAAGGAAAAAAAAGAGACTGCAGAACTGTTGGCAAGAAGTGCATGCACTCAAGCCAGAATCTGTTCATGACACCATGTAGAGACAAAACAGACCTTCCTGATTGACTCCATCTGGCCCCAGGGGATGGGTTGCAGAACTGAAAATGTAATGAAAAGGGGGCACTGAGTAAGGGAGAGAATTTAAACAAATCATGGGAACTGAGAGAAAATTCTGTGCAAAAACAGAAAAGAGTAGGTTTCCAAGGGAATGAAAAGTGGAAAGGAAGTTTTCTCCTAGACGTGAAAAAATTGCAGGCTAAAGGACCATCTTAAAATTTGTACCACATAATCTAGGGAAATAACAAAGTGCAAAAGAGCTGGCAAAATCTGAACAGTTGAACGCAGGGTACTCTAAAGAATTATAATAAGTTGGAACAAGCATCAAAATAGCCTTTACCCAATGCAAAATAACCATAAAACCTTAGGCATCTACACAAATAGTAATCAAAAAGAGCTGATAGTGGCTACACTAATATCAGACAAAATATACATTAAGTTAAAAGCTTTAGAAGAGTCAAAGAATGTCACTATAAATTAATAAAAGTGTCCATCCACCAAGAAATACCAGTCATGAATAAGTATGCATCTAACCACAGTGCCACAAAATACACCAGGCAAATGCTCAAAAAACTGAAGGGAAAAAATAGACACCTCAACACTAATGGTTGGAGACATCAATATGCCGTTCTAATCAATTGATAGATCTAGATAGTAGATCAATAAGGAAAATGAGAATTCGAATAATATGATAAATGTACTAGACCAAACAGACATATACAAAAGTTTGTTCCCTAAAACAGCAGGATTTACATTCTTCTCAAGTGATCATGGATCATTCTCCAGGATACACCACAAGTTTGATGACAGAAGAAGTTTCAGTAAATTGAAAACATCTGAAGTTATACGAAGCAACTTCTCTGAACAGAATGTAATAAAGCTGGAAATCAAAAACAGGCAGAGAACTGGAAAATCCTCAAATATAGAGAAACTAAATAAAACATTCCTAAAAAGTCATTGGGTCAAAGAAGAAAATTCAGGGAAATTAGTAAGTATCTTGAGATGAATAAAAATGAGATCACAACATACCAAACTCATGCGATACAGTGTAGGCAGTGCTGAGATGGAAATTTATACTCCTAAATGCCTACAGTAAATAAGAAGAGCTAAACTCAAAGACCTAATTACACACCCACAGGAACTAGGAAAAAGATAGAAAACTACATCACAGCAAGCAGAAGAAAAGACATAACAAAGATTATAGCAGGAATAAATGTAATTGGGAAGAAAAAAATAAAGAGAATCTACAAAACCAAAAGTAGGTTCTTCAGAAAGATCAACAAAATTGATAAATACTTAACTAGACTAATGAAGAAACAAAGAATGAAGATGAAAATAAAATCAGAAATGAAAGGTGATCCATTGCTGTGGATTCCACAGGAATAAAAAGGATGATAAGAGGATCCTATGAACAAGTTTAATGCCTACAAATTAGACAACTTGGATGAAATTGAAAAATTCTTAGAAATACACAAACGATCTACACTGACTCTATAGGAAATTGAAAATCTCAACAGATAAATTGTAAGCCAAGAGTTGAATCAGTGACCAAAAGCCTCCCAACAAATAATCCCTGGGCAAGAATACTTCACAGGGGAATTCTAACAATTATTTCAAAAGAATTAATACCAAGCTTACTCAAACTTTTCCAAAAAAATTGAAGAGGTGGAAATACTACCTGACTCATTCTGTGATACCATCACTCTAAAACTAAAGTCAGATAAAGATAGTACAAAAAGAAATTACAGATTAATTTCTTTTATGAATATACAAGTAAAAATTCTCAAAAAAAACTTGCAAATTGATTAAAACAGCACATTAACAGCATTATGCACCATGATGAAGTGAGTTTTATCCCATGTATGCAAGGGTGGTTCAGCACAAGAAAATCAATTAATGTAATACACCACTTCAACAAAGGAGAAAAAACCCATGATCATCTCATTTGACACAGAAAAGGCATTTGGCAAAATTCAACCTCCTTTCTTGATTTAAAAAAACTTAGAAAAATAGGCAAAAAGGTAATGTCCTCAACAAGATAGAAGACCTATATGAAAACCCTACAGCTAGCAGCGTACTCAGTCATGAAAACTGAATGCTTTCCCTCTAAGATATAGCACAAGGCAAGGATAACCTCTGTCACCACTGTTACTCAACATTGTAAAGGAAGTTCTTGCAAAAGAAATTAAGCAAGAAAATTAAATAAAATACATCAAAAGGAATATGTAAAACTTTCACTATTTGCAGTTGGCATGATCATAGATATACAAAGTCCCATGTGCCTAACCAGGTGCCACAAAATATATGAAGCAAGCTATGGCAAAAGTAACAGAAGAAATAGGTATATATACATTAATAGTTGGAGACTTAAATATACCACTTACATCAATAGTTAGTACAACTAAGCAGAGGATTAACAAGGACATGAGAAAATGAATAATATGATAAATGAGCTAGATCTAACAGAACACATACAAATACAGAATATTGTACCTCAAATCAGTAGGACATACATTCCTCTCAACTGCTCAAAGAACATTCTGAAGGATAATTCATATTGGATCACAAAATAGGTCTCAGTAAATTTGAGAAGATTGAAATTACACAAAGCACCTTCTCTGAACGTAATGGAATTAAGCTGGAAAACAATAATAGGTAGGAAAGGGGGAATTCACAAATATATGGAGGCTAAACAATACTCTCTTAAACAACCAGTAGGTCAAAGAATAAATTGCAAGATAAATTAGTAATTTACTCAAGGGGAATAAAAATAAGAAAATGAATTATCAAGCTTATAAACTAAAATGAAACAAAACTTATGGGATACAGTGAAGGCAGTATTGAGAGTGAAATTTCTAGTCCTAAACTCCTACATTAGAAAGAAAAAAGAAGATAAAACCAAAGACCTAAGTGGAGCACATGCTGGAACTAGAAAAAGAACAGTAAAATAATCCCAAAGCAACAGAAGAAGAGAAATAACAGATTAGAGCAGAAAACAATGAAATTAAGAAAAAAAATATATAATCAACAAAACCAAAAGCTGGATCTTTGAGAAGGTCAATAAAGTCAACAAACCTTTAGCTACACTAAAAAAGAAGGAAGACATAAATAAATAATTAGGAATAAAAGAGGAACATTATTACTGACCCCACAGAAATAATTTTTAAAAAATGATCATAAGAGGATATTATGAAAAACTCCTGTCAACAAATTAGCAAACCTAGATGAAATGGACAAATTTCAGAAAGGCACAAAGAACCTACATTGACATTAGAATGCAAGAGGTCAACAAACCAATCACAAGTAAAACTATTGAATCAGTCATCAAAATCTCCCCACAAGGGAGCCAGTGTAGTTCAGTAGTTCAGCAATGTCTTACCACATACGAGGTCCTGGGTTCAATCCTCAGTCCCAGATTTAGGATGAAGTGAAGAGTTCATGAAAATCCGATGCCCAGTCACCATCCACTTAGGGGTCATCAGACTCTCAGGGGGCATTGATATAGAGAAATGGCATATGAAATTATATTTTTGTCTTTTCAGTGAAATTTAATTTAGAATGTTACTCCATTCACCATCTAATATCTTACATGTATTACCTTCAAGACAGGAATTTTCTTCTACTGTGATACTAGGAGAAATTAGTCACATTAGAAACTGGATTTTTTCCCCAGGATGAGAGGCCTGTATGTTCATGTGTTTAGCTGATTTCATTGGCTTTCAGGAAGCTCTTAGTCAGATTTTATATTCAATCTCAACACTAGTTTTTTTTTTTCTCTTTAAGTAAAGATTACTGAGGCAAAATTTACATACAGCAAAATCACCCTTTGTAGTGTATATTTCTATGAGTTTGGTCCAAAGCATAGTTGTGTAACCACAAACATTCAAGATGTAGAACAGTTCTATAAGCTTTAAAAAATCCTTTATGCTGATTTGTAATCAACCTCCCCTCATTCCCATCCCCTGGCAACAACTGGGATGTTTATAATCCAGCCATTCAGAATGCTATATAAATGGAAACATACTGTGTGAAGCCTTTCAGGTCCACTTCTTTCTTTTATAATGTGTTTGAGATTTGTCCAACTTGTTGCATGTATCCATACATCACTCCTTTTTAGTGCTGAATAGTATTCCATTGTGAAGATTTACCACAGTTTGCTTATTTATTCACCAGTTTCAAGACATTTGGACTGTTCCAATTTTTAATGATTATGATTGCTGTAAAGATGTGTGTGCAGGTTTTTGTGTGAACATATGGCTTCAATTCATTTGCTCATAAAATATTTAGGAGTGGGATTGCTGAGTCGTAATGCAGGTATATGCATAACTCTATAAGAAACAGTCAGCAATTTCACAAACAGCTGTGCCATTTTACATCCTTCCTGTAATGCATGACCATGCCGGTTGCTCAACCTGGTATTGTCAGATTATTGGAACCTTCTTCAATGAAGTGCCCATTCAAAATTTTTCCTAGTGTTTATTGAGTTATTTCCTTACTTATTAAGAATTTCTTAAATTTTTGAACACAAAATTAAAAATTAAAAAATAATATGTATACACTGAGGAAGGAATGGAAGAGATTGCCTTGCCACTGTACACACATGGCAACACCTATTATAGTGATGAAAGGCAAAAAGTCAAAACAGAGCTTTATGATATTTTACATATTTTAATGCCCCAATTTATTTTTTACTTTATTTTAGTTTTTCTAAATCAGTATGTATTCTATTTCTAATCATTAAATATATCATTACTATTTCATTTTCCTACTGATTGAATTTGGCAATATATTAAGCTTCATTTTTTAAGAAGTTTTGGATCACAGAGGGGTTTAACTATGGCAGAGGAGGAGCAACAACATGGGGTGTCATTGATGGAGGACACATGGGTGGGAGGAAATTCCCCAGGGCATGTATATAATGTACATAAAAATGTTCAGATATTCGTTGGGTACTGTCATAGTAGGTAGAGTTACACATGTCAACTGAGGGAGTTCTGAGTTCCTACCCAGCAGAGCTCTGTCACATTCCCCAATGGAACAGCAACAATTCCCCAAGTGCAAGGGCAAATGCCAGCGAAGAAGGATGGACAAATGATGGGGGCACTTGATACTGAAGACTAGGCTTGTGAGCCTGTGTGCTTGAAATTTCAATAGGCAAGAGCTGCAGGGTCCCTAAGAGTTACCTCCTAAGAGCTTACATGTTGCTCAAACATGGCAACTCTGTAAGCAAAACTCAGCATGTAAATGTGTTACCTTCCCTCCAGTGTGGGACATGTCTCCTGGGGATGAACCTCCCTGGTGCTGAGGGATTACTACCAATCACCAATTGGAGATTCAATTAGAAAAAGCCCTTGAATAAATGGGGTAAATGGTAAAGACAAATTAGTTTATATGGACAAGAGCCTTCAAAATGAGTCAGGATGCCATCAGTGGGGACAGATTGATGCAGGGCTCAGCAGGATCCCAGAAACAGCCAAAATAGATACAACCCCAGGTGCTGGTGCTCCTGAGGGCTACAGAGACACACAGGTTCTCCCATTATGGCAGATGGCTCTGGAGTTCAGGGCCTTGCCAGTGGGCCCTACTTTGGGATTTGTGCTCCTGAGTGTGATGGAGTTGGACTCAAATATGACCTGTCTATACATGCCTCTTCTGTCACTGTTACTGAATCTGTGGTTGGCATTGCGGTTGGTGTATACTCAGGAGATTTGAATCTCTGGACTGGCAATGTGCCAGCTGGGCCCTGAGCCTCAGCAACACCTACATTCCAGTTCATTGGAGTTACCCAGGTCAGCTAACAGGGAGGTGAAGATGGTCAATCACCACACCAGGGAACCAAGTGTATCTACAACTGCAAGCAGGAGAATCACATCTATCAGCCTTGTGGGATCTAAGCCACATCTTGATATAAAGGTGGGGTATACATCACCATCCCAGGATCCACAGGATTTAGGAGTAAAATATGGATCAGAGTGGACTTACTGGTATTACACTATAGAACAAGTGTGACTGTAGCAGTGGAATAAATTATATCATTGATGTGGAGACCATGGCCATGGGAGTTTCAGAAGGCAGGGAGAGGGAAGAAGAGGTGTGATGTGGGGACATTTTCAGGACTTGGAGTTGTCCTAAATGATATTGCAGGGACAGATGCAGGACATTATATATCCTGCCATAACCTACTGAATGGACTGGGGGAGAGTGTAAACTGCAATGTAAACTATAATCCATTGGTGTAGCAGTGCTACAAAATATATTCACCAAATGCAATGAATGTGCCACAATGATGAAAGAAGTTGTTGATGTTGGAGGATTGGGGGTAGTGGGGTGTGGGGTATAAGGGAACTTCATATTTTTCAATGCAACATTTTTTGTGATCTATGTATATATTTTTTAAAAGAAATAAATATTCAAAATTTATAAAAAGTTTTTTTTATATATTCAGCACACCATTCTTCTATCACATTTATGTTTTGCCAATATTTTCTTCCTGTGTATGTCATATCTTTTTATTTTCTTAACTGTCTCTTTTGAAGAGCAGAAGCTTTAAATTATGATGAACTGCAATTTATAAGGGTTTTTATAAGCATATTTTATTTCAATTTGTTTTTCCTCTTTTCATGCTCTTTTAATAATTCCATCATAACTTTTTAAATTAAAACCAAATATTTTGGAGGAAAGAAGAAAGTTATAAAAGCAAGGTATAAACAGACTTAGTTGTGTACTAATTTTAGAAACCTCTTGGACTGCTTACTGATATACTCAGAAAACCTCTTAAAATATATAGTTCTTACTATAGATTCAACTGCACAAAATAAAAATGGTGATAAAGATAACTACAGGGAAGCAGATTTGGCCCAGTGGTTAGGGCATCCATCTACCACATGGGAGGTCCGAGGTTCAAACCCCAGTCCTCCTTGACCGTGTGGAGCTGACCCATGCGCAGTGCTGATGCATGTAAGGCATGCCTTGTCACACAGGGGTGCCACCGCATAGGGGAGCCCCAACCACAAGGAGTGCGTCCCTTAATGAGAGCTGCCCAGAGCGAAAGAAATTGCAGCCTGCCTAGGAATTGCACCACACACAGGGAGAGCTGACAGAGCAAGATGACGTAACAAAAAGAAACACAGATTCCTGTGCCACTGACAACAGAAGCAGACAAAGAAGAACACACAGTGAATAGACACAGAGAACAGACAACCGTGGTGGGGATGGGGGAGAGAAATAAATAAATAAATAAATCTTAAAAATAAAAGATAATTACAGAATAGTATAGGAAACTTCATAATATATTTTTTTAGAACAAAGTTCAAAATTGTTACAATTATTCAAATAAATATATAAATGTATGAAAATGCTGTTAAAATGCAGATAAATAAGATGAGGTTTAGGGAAGGTCACAAGATTATACAGTAAAGTGCATGTGGCCCAAGTGATGGAGCTTCTGCCTACCATATGGGAGGACCTGGGTTCAATTCTGCTGCCTCCTGGTGACAAAGGAAGAGGAGAAAGTATGCCTGTGTGGTAAGCCAGTGCCTACGGGAGTGCCTGCATGATGAGCCACTGCCCATGCAAATGAGTCAGGCAGCAGATGATGATGAATCAAAAGAGAGATGAAGGAGAATTTCAAGGTGAAATGCAGCAGAGGCTGGGAACTGAGGTGGCACAATTGACAGGGAAACTCTCCCCACATCAGTCGTCGCCAGGATCAAATTCCTGTGAATCCTAGAGGACAGAAAATGAGAAGACAAAAAAAAAAAAAAGAAAGATATGTACAGAAGATCACACAATGAATGGACACAGACAGCAAAACAACAGGGTGGGCGGGCAGGAGGAGGGGAAGGGGAAAAAATAAATAAATCTTTTAAAAAAAGATTATACAGATGTAATAAGTTTATAAGTTTGTGGGGGGTTGTTTTCTTTTACACTTCCACCTAGATTCTTTAAAAAACCTTTTTTATTCAAATATTCTTTCTTTATTATTACCTTTTTTAAAAAAGATACATAGATCACACAAAATGTTACAAGTCTTAACAAAAATGTTAAGATTTTATACATCATTTTCAATTTTAAAAATAATTTAAGATTTATCTGTATCTGGTCTTTGTTATGCAAATCTTCCATGACCTTTTGTCTAAAAGTAGTAAAATCTGTCCTGGGCTGTAATTTCATTACTTTTGTTACCTAGAGTGCACAATAATCCATGGAAGACCCGTGAGGCACAGGTTGGCTTGATTATTTATGCAACACTGCCATCTGTGCAACTTACCTTAGAGCTGCATGCTAACTTTACTGCACCTAGGGACCAAGAAGAGGTCGTTTCCTTTTACTTATTTTTTTTTTTAAGATTTTTTAAAATTTCCTCCCTTGTGGCTTGCTCCTTTTTCTTTTGCGGTCTCTTCTCTGTGTCCATTCGCTGCATGTTTTGCTTTCCCCTTCTCAGCCAGCCCATGCTGTCCTTTCAGGGTGGCAATTCTCAGTCACAAAACCTTGATCCCGTTAAACCTATCCTGAGAACTTAACACAAAGCAAGTTTTTAGAAGGAAACAGCTATAAGAAGAGTCGCTCCCTGCAGCGTTATATGTAAAAAGAAAAAAGAAAGAAAGAAAGAAAGAAAGAAAGAAAGAAAGAAAGAAAGAAAGAAAGAAAGAAAGAAAGAAAGAAAGAAAGAAAGAAAGAAAGAAAGAAAACAGAAACCACCTAAATGAACAAGCAATAAGAAAATATTTAAGTTCATTATGGTACTTGAAATTAATGGAGTGTTAAGCGTTGGTTACATTTTTAACAGTGTATTGGGGGACTTCTCTCTGCCAAGCACCCTAACGAGCACTTTAACCCTCACAACCCTGTGAGGTTAGAAATGAACATTAAACTCTCAGGCAGGTTCAATACAGCTCAGAGCTGGTCAGAGTCCCTAATCCAGCGGTTCCACTCCTAGATGGAATCGTTCCCCTCCTAACACCTGTCCACCAAAAATATATATATACAATAGCATTCAGAGCCAAAAACTGGAAATAACTGAAATGTCTACAACAGTGAAAGGGATAATTACCTTGTGATATACATTGGAACACTACTCAATAAGGAGACACAACAAACAACAACTACACCCAACACTAGATGAATCTTATAAGCATGATGCTAAGGAGAAGAAACCAAATACAAAAGGTTCCTTCTTATATGTTTCTATCCATATAAAATTCCAAAACAGAGGGAAGTAAAATAAAGTTAGACATTGGGATGGGGGTCCTCTTGCATCAGGTGGGGTGGGTGATGACTGGGAGGGCCAAGAAGAGGGTCTGGAGCTCGGCACTATTCTGCCCTCCGTTTGTGCAGTGCTGCTTTATGAAATCTGTATAATTATGACTTGCAGACTTCTCTGTATGTATATCATATTTCAAAATAAGTTCATCTAGAGAAATGTCTAAGACCCAGTTTACAGATAAGACAGGCTGAGAAGAATAAGTAACAGGTCAAGACCATACAGCTGGTAAACGGTGGGCAGGGATCAAATCCCTCCTGCCTGAATCCGCCCTCTGAAGCCCCCACTGCTCTCCTTCCAGCGCTAACGGGGCTCCACAGACCACGTGGTCAGACGTGCTCCTTCCCCGCCTCCACCCCCTAGTGAGGGGCACCAGGTATGGAAACAGAAGGGAGCAGGCTTCAGCAGGGCACCAAGGACAGCGCGGGGGGCCCAGGTATGAAACGTCACGTATTGGGGTGGGGCGGGGGAGCATGATAAACCCACTTTGATTCCCCTCCCCACTTATGTGTGGCAATGAACCTTGCCCTCTCATTCTTTCACCCATCCAGCTCACACTCACTGAGTTTGCTCTCAGCAAACACTCTTAAGGAAGTACAGAGACACCTAAGGCAGCAATCCTTCCCTCAAACAACAGATAATCCAGTTTTTCTACTTTTTCCTTTCCTTCGTCAAACCTAGAGCAGTGGGTGGGAAAGCACAGTGGTGGGAAAGCTGAATAGGGAGACACCTTGCCATCCTTCCTCTTCAGAATATTCACTATTGCCACATTTTTAAAACTTAGAATGTCTGAGTAGAGTTCAGAAATGTTCAATATCATCCCTTCAAATTACATAAACTTGCTTACCCATCCCTGGAAGCCACATTCAATAATTAAGGGCTCACCTCATTCTTTTTTCCCCCTCAGATTTAAAATCACCTTTATTCAACCACTCCCACCCCACCCCAGGCTTAAGCCTCAGCTGGACCCTTTACCCACCAGCGTTACTCCAAGAATCAGAAATTCCAATGACTTTTAGGGAGATAATTTAACTCCTCCTCCCCGTTGTTTGCACTCACAGAGTCTGCTCATCTTCTTTTCTTTTTAGGAGGCACAGGGATCTGAACCTGGGACCTCCCATGTAGGATGGAGGTGCCCAACTGCTTGAGACACCCCCGTTGGTTGCTTGTTGTGTCTCTCACTGTTTCCTCATTGCATCATCTTATTGCATCAGCTTGCTGTCATCTTTATGAGGCACCAGGACCTAATCTGGGGACCCCTATGTGGTAGGCAGGTGACAACTTCTTGAGCCACATCGACTTCCTCATCACTGCACAGATTCCTTGGAACAGCCTGATGGACACTGAAGGCACAGGCTTTCAAGGATCCTCCAGCTCTGGCATTATGGGAATTTTGCTGCTCAAACACCAGGGGAATGGTAGACTCCAAAGTGCTGTGCACCATGGTGGGAAGACATCACAGCTGAGATTTGTCTCCAACAGGAACCCTGCTGAGGTCCAACATGTTCAGCGTCTGTTCCCATACTGCTCTGGAGCTACAGTGATTCCTCAACATTGAAACTAAGCTGAGTATCAGCAGGTTTGGCACAAGATGTGTGCTCAGCAGACATTCTCACCTGCCTCTCCAATGCTCTTCCATTAAATTCAGCTCGTGCTACCCTCACCCTCCCTTAGTTCCTTAGGCATTCAGCTCTTCAGTAAAAACTTAGCCTTCACTTCTCTAATCAAACATCCTGTAGACTCAGAGCCTCTGAAAATCTGAATCTTAAATTTCACTTAGCATTAAACAAGCCACACATCCACACATGGCCAAGTGGCTACAGTATTAGACAGTTCAGACAAGACGCCCAGTATACCATATTTGGGAGGGGGGAAGCAACGGTCTGAATGTCTATTACCTTGGTCTGTAGATGGAGCAGAGCAAGGCCTGAAACCATTTCAAACCTGTTCTTGCAAGCACTGTAGGAATGCACAGGGTCACTGCAGACCCAAGCACGCTGGAGGCTTGCAAGCCCCTCATCCTTCTGGAATTCATCCGTGATCCCAAAGTCAGCTCCTCTTCAGAAAGCAACACTCTGAAGCCTGACCCCCAGGATCGAAGCTAGTAAAGCCCCATTTCATGGGATGAATTGTGTCCCCCAAAAGGGTATACTGAAGTGTGAACCTCCTCATACTGTGAACATGGCCTTATGTAGAAATAGTATCTTTGCAGTTGCACTTAGTTCACATAAGGTCCTGCTGGACTGGGGTGGCCCTAACCGAGTGGCTGGTGTCCTAGTAAGGAGGGGATGATTGGAAACCAGCTCGGGAAGGTCAGGCGGGGAGCGCAGGGACACACCTGCAAGCCTAGGAACGCCAAGGCTGGCTGGAAGCCCCGGGAGCTGCAGGAGAGGAGGGGTGGTTTCTTCCTCTGAGCCTCCAGAGGAGCCAATCCTGCAACACCCTGATTTCCAGCTTCTGCTCCCCAGGACCATGAGAGAATACATTTCTGTTTGCTTTTTAGTTCAATAGAGCTTTGCCTCAGGCTGCCATGAGCAGAGGTTGTTCCAGGAGCTGGAGGGAAGGGAAGGCGGGCAGATACGTCCAGCATCCCTCAGGGGTTCCCTGGACTTCACAGACTGTGCTGATGGTGGGGATTTCCCAGGCGACTGGTGGACAGGTGGTGGAATCCCGAGCTGACCCAGGCAGTTTCTGCTGTTTTCGGCCACCCAGTTTGTGCTCTTTCTTGCAGCATCACTACGAAGCTAACCCAATGGGGCTGGCAAAGAATAGCGCTCAGCTCCCCAAGGCTTCATTCCATAAAGTCCAGTGGGCCCCAGTAAGGGTTCATGCACCCTAGTATGGCTGAATCCCCTCCCAGAAATGGGACACCACGGGGTCTGAACGTTCCTCGAATCCAGAAAGTTCATGCCAACATGTGTTCAAGTCCAAGCAGGTGAGAGAGCCAGGCTGCACCTGTGGGCTGTGACTGTGAACTCTGGGTCAGAACTCTGCCATTTATAGGCTTTGGGACTCTGAGAAAGGTTCTTCACTGACCTGGGCCTTACTTTATCTCCCTTAGAATGCAGATAATGATGGTAACCACTTCATAGGTTAAAAAAAATTGCGAAGATTAAAAGTGATAGCAGGTAAAGAACTCACACCCTGGCACCTCTGAAAGCCCAGTGGGTGCAGCCTATTGAGTACGGACAGCTCTGAGTATGAGTGGTGGTACGTGTAAGAGAGAAATGAGGGGAAAGTTGAAAATGGGGAGGAAAAGGAAAGAATTAAAGAGGGAAAGGGGAAGGGAAGGGAGAAGAGGGAAATAAAAAATAAAGCAAGAATGAGGAAAGGATCTCTGGCAAGGAACCCTAGGAAGGCTCTGCCCTGGGACACCGCATCAGACAGGGTTGTTGTCCTTTCTCAGGAAAGAGAGAGTGTCTCCACACTCTGCACCTTAGCGAGTGGGAAGCAGTGACTCCTCCTGAGACGGGGAGACCCACCCATGGGCACAGGACTCAACTATTTGGGGGCAAAGATGTCTGGACATATGGAAAGACCATGTGGACTGTATATAAACTAAGACACAGTGAGAGGAGCTAAGACTTACTGTAGCTGGAGCAGTCAGCTGCTCACCTGTCACCCCACCTGTCCCTTCTTTGGGGCACGCATGCCGCCCCAGACACCCCTGAGTGCAGTGCTCCCCCACGTCCCCCCTCAGCTGGTCTGCAAGACCAAGAGCCTATTTGGGGACCTTGAGATCCTTTTCCAACTCTGAGGTCCATGCCTCAGGATGGAATCCTTTCTGGTTTAAAAAGTGGAGTGTAGCTTCTGTTTTTAACACATTTTCTGTAAAAGGAGGTTTTTAGAATATTCCATGTTTCTTTGTGTTTATGCTAACACGTTCCTGCCCACAAGACCTGGAGCAATTCCATGAGGTAAACATAGTATTTGAAGAAATGGGAAAAAGGAGTGGAGAGGGTGAGTAAACAAAATAAAAAGAACAGGAGGGAGGCAGATGTAGCTCATGGTTGAGTGCCTGCCTCCCATGTACAAGGTCCCTGATTCCTCCTTAAAAAGAAAAAAAACAAGTAAAGGAAGATGGAGAGATAGAAATTGGGAAGTGAGAGGGAGAGGAGGAGGAAAAAGAAGCAAAAGTTGACTGATGAGAGGATAAGATATGAAACAGGAAGAGTAAAGGGAAAGCAGAGATGTTTGTTTGCTTGTTTGTCTTTTTATAGCATGCTTTGTTCCAGGCATTGACAGTTCCAAGTCCCAGTTTTTCAGTCTGTGTCCCTCCAACCTAACAATTTTATTGGTTCTTTCTTGAAATCCTTGCTCCCAATGAGATCATGTGTAGGTCAGACCTTTTCATCTTTCCATAGAAGGGGCCACTTAGACTGTCTCTGGGGCTTGGGGAGGAAAAGGAGGGTTTATAAAGGCTAGCAAAGTGGGATCTAACATTTTACCAAACTAAATTCCTGACAGAGTGGCCGCTGGAGGACATAAGGCCAAGATGCCAGGACACAGGCCCTGAGCTCCAAGGCCCCATCCCCATGGATGTGCACAGGTGAATTACCACCAGGGGTCAAGGCAGCTGGGATTTAAGCCTGGAAAGACTCATGGGATAAATTATTGAGCTCCTTTTCCCACATCATTGTCTCCATACAATTGCCCAGGAAAATAGGCTCACAAGTCATAGTAAGAAATTACTTGAATTTTATGTCTCATTTTTCTCATATGTAAGGGGAGGAATATGACCTAGTAAGACTGATATGAGGACTAAATGAAAAAATCCTCGAAAAGTGCTAAGCACTTGGCCTAATATACACTCAGGTTGCTAAAAATGTCTCCATGTTGCTCAAATGTGGCCAGTCTCGAAGCCAAACTCAGCATGTAAATGTGTTGCCTTCCCCCCAGTGTGGGACATGACTCCCAGGGATGAGCCTCCCTGTCACCAAGGGATCACTACCAAGTACCAGCTGATGACATAACTAGAAAATGATCTTGAATAAAAGATGCAACTTGGATCAGCAGAATATCTCTTTCTACATATAATAACAGGAGTTAAAAATGCTTTTTGACCTAAATCAAAGGGGGAAAGGGAATGGACAAATGAGTTTATATGGCTATGAGTCTCTAAAAAAGAGCCAGGAGGTTATCAGAGGGGTTGCCCTTATGCACACCTGGGCAGAGTCCCAGAGACAGATAAAGTAGATTCAACCCCAGGGTATTGGTTCTTCTGAGGGCTACAGAGACCCACAGGTTTTATGGTCATGGCAGATGGAGTTCACTGCCATGTCAGTTGGCCTTTCTTTGGAGTTGGTGTTTCTGTGTGATGGAACTGGACACAGATGTGATCTCTTTTCACAAGTCTTTCCTGTTACTTTACCAGAATTGTAGTTGGTGCTGGGGTTTAAGATATACCCAGGGGATCTGAATCTCTGGACTGACCATATGATAGCCAGGCCCTGAGCCTCAACAGACTTCAGCTCCTACACTCTGGTTTATTGGACTTACCCCACTCAGCTAACATGGAGTTGAAGAAGGTCAACTACCACACCATGGTGCCAAGAGTGCCTACAACTGAAAGCAGGAGGATTGCATCCAGCATCCATGTGGAATCTAAGCCCCCTCTTGACATAGATGTGGAATGGACACAACCAATCCAAGGTCCACGGGATGGAGGAATAGAGTATGGATTAGAGTGGACTTACTGATATTCTATTCATGAACTATTGTGATTAATAATTGAAGAAAATGTGGCATTGGTGTGGAGAAAGTGGCCATGGCGGCTGCTGGGTGCGGGGAATGGGAGGAAGAGATGAGATGGGGAGGCGTTTTCGGGACGTGGAGTTGTCCTGGGTGGTGCTTCATGGACAACTATGGGACATTGTAGATCCCCCCAGGGCCCACTGGATGGAATGTGGGAGAGTGTGGGCTATGATGTGGACCATTGACTATGGGGTGCAGTGATGCCCAGAGATGTACTTACCATGTGTCATGATGATGGGAGAGAGTGTTGCTGTGGGGGGAGTGGGGAGTGGGGGCGGTGGGGTTGAATGGGACCTCATAGTTTTTGAATGTAATATTTTTTAAAAAAATGAATTAAAAAAAAAAAGGATCATTGAGGACTGAATCAAGTTAGCCACAACAATCAAATTATTCATTGCAATAAGGTTCTTAATATATGTCTTATGTTCTATTCTGTGCTGGAATCCTGACAGGTTTTAGTACCAAGCATGGGGTGGTGCTATAATAAATACCAAATATGTGGAAGTGACGTTGGAAGTGGTTGATGGGTAAAGACTGAAAGAATTTTGAGGCCTCTGATAAAGCCTAGATTTCCTCAAGGAGAACATTGGTAGAAATATGGACATTTCTTCTGTTGAGGGCTCAGAGGAAACGACAAACTGTTACCTTAAAAGGGAATGATGATGATCCTTTTATATAGAAGCAGAACATTGCTGAATTTTGTCTGAGTGTTTTTTGTGTGAAAAACAGAACTTGAAATCAATAAACATCTACACGTTGCCTAGGAGATTTCCAAGTGAAGAATTCACGCCATGTCCAGTATGTAAACTACTGGAGGAAATGTAAAATGATAAAGTGAAAAAAAACCTGTTAAGTAAAAGGAACTACGAATTATGATTTGGATGATACTCCATCTGTCTAGATTGCAAAAGATGCTAAAAATAAAATATCAACTGTAAAGAAGGAATGAACTGGGAGCTAAGGTCAAGGGAGACATTACAACTTTTGCAAGTGGAAAGACATTAGGCATGTGCATATGGATCACTTCTGTCAAGGAGCCAAAATGAGGAACAGAGATGGGAATATCCTGGAAAGATCTGTGGAGGACACTCTTGTCTAATGATATGTGAAATAATCAAAAGACATGTGCAAATTTAATACCTGATACTCCTTCATATCAAGTATTAAATTTTCAATAATATCTCACTTATTTTCCTAATATAAAATAGAAAGATATATAATTCACTGTAGTTACATTATTTGACTTGCCATACATATATCATCCATCATACAAGCAATAGTTGCTTAATGGACATTTTTTACTGACTTTAAGAAGAATATCTATAGCTACTCAAATAGATTTCAATCCATCTTTTTAATGAAATTTTAGATTGAATTGATCCTAATTTGTCTTATTTTATAAACTTCCTGGAAACTTCCATGTAACTATGTTAGGAAAACACATATTCCCAATTCTTGGGTTTTATACTGCTTTGTAGCAAAGTCTCTCTGAGTCAAAAAGAGATGCCACTTAAAAATTCCTGTTGAATGACAGGAAGAAGAAGGAAGGAAATAACAAAGATAAGAGCAGAACTAAATGAAATAGAAAATAAGAAAGCACTTGAAAAGATAAACAAGACCAAGAGCTGGTTTTTTGAGAAGATCAACAAAACTGACAAACCTTTAGCGAGACTAACAAAGAAAAAAAGAGAGAAGATGCAGATACACAAAATAAGAAATGAGAAAGGAGATATCACCACTGACCCCACAGAAATAAAGACTATCATAAGAGGATACTTTGAAAAACTATACTCCAACAAAAATGACAATTCAGAGGAAATGGACAAATTCCTAGAAACACATAAGCAGCCCATATTGATGAAAGAAGAAATTGATGATCTCAACAAACCAATCACAAGTAAAGAGATAGAATCTGTGATTAAAAACCTCCCAACTAAGAAGAGCCCAGGGCCAGATGGGTTCACAGGTGAATTCTACAAAACATTCCAGAAAGAACTAACACCAATCCTGCTGAAAACTATTTCAAAAAATCGAAACAGAAGGAACATTGCCTAACTCCTTCTATGATGCCGGCATTACCCTAGTACCAAAGCCAAACAAAGACACCACAAGAAAGGAAAATTACAGACCAATTTCTCTAATGAACCTAGACGCAAAAATACTTAACAAAACACTTGCTAATCGTATTCAACAACACATTAAACGAATTATACACCACGACCAAGTGGGATTCCTTCCAGGTATGCAAGGATGGTTCAACATAAGAAAATCAATCAATGTAATACACCATATAAACAGATTGAAGGAAAAAAATCACATGATTATATCTATAGATGCAGAAAAAGCATTTGACAAAATACAGCACCCTTTCTTGATAAAATCACTCCAAAAGATCAGAATACAAGGAAATTTTTTTGAACATGATAAAGAGTATATATGAAAAACCTACAGCCAACATTGTTTACAAAGGAGAAATCCTAAAATCCTTTCCTCTAAAGTCAGGAACAAGACAAGGATGCCCATTGTCTCCCCATCTATTTAACATTGTCTTAGAAGTACTTGCTCGAGCACTGAGGCAAGAACCAGATATAAAAGGCATTCACATTGGAAAGGAAGAAGTCAAAATTTCATTATTTGCAGATGACATGATCCTATACATAGAAAACCCTAAGAGGTCTACAACAAAGCTTCTAGAACTCATAAATAAGTTTAGTAAAGTTGCAGGTTATAAGATCAATGCGCAAAAATCAGTAGCATTTCTGTACACCAATAATGAGCAAGATCAGGAGGAAATCAAGAAACAAATACCATTCACAATAGTAAATAAAAAAATCAAATATTTAGGAATAAATTTAACTAAAGATGTAAAAAACTTATACACTGAGAACTATACAAGACTGTTCAAGGAAATCAAAGAAGACATAATAAATGGAAGAATATTCCTTGTTCATGAATAGGAAGACTAAATATTATTAAGATGCCTATCCTACCAAAACTGATCTACACATTCAATGCCATCCCAATAAAAATCAACACAGCCTTCTTTAGGGAACTAGAAAAACTAACTATGAAATTTATTTGGAAAGAAAAGAGGCCCCGAATAGCCAAAGACATATTGAAAAAGAAAAACGAAATTGGAGGAATCACACTACCTGACTACAAAACATACTACAAAGCTACAGTAGTGAAAACAGCATGGTACTGGCATAAGGAGAGACACACAGACCAATGGAATCGAATTGAAAGTTCTGATATTGAACCTCATATATATAGCCATATAATATTCAATAAAGCCACCAAACCCTCTCAACTGGGAGAGAATGACCTATTCAACAAATGGTGCCTGGAGAACTGGATAGCCATATGTAGAAGAATGAAAGAGGATTACCATCTCACACCTTATACAAAGATCAACTCAAGATGGATCAAAGACCTAAATATAAGAGCCAAGACCATAAAGACCTTGGAAAGCAGTGTAGGGAAACATCTACAGGACCTTGTAATAGGAAATGGCTTCATGAATATCACACCAAAAGCACGAGCAGCAAAAGAACTAATAGATAAATGGGACTTCCTCAAAATCAAAGCCTTCTGCACCTCAAAGGAATTTGTCAAGAAAGTAAAAAGGGAACCCACACAATGGGAGAAAATATTTGGCAACTGTATATCTAATAAGAGACTTATAACTTGCATACATAAAGAACTCCTATATCTTGAAAATAAAAAGATAAACAACCCATTTAAAAAATGGGAAAAAGATTTAAACAGACATTTCTCCAAAGAAGAAATACGAATGGCTAAAAAGCACATGAAAAAATGCTCCAAATCTCTAGCTATCAGGGAAATGCAAATCAAAACTGCAATGAGATACCATCTTACTCCCATAAGATTGGCAGCTATGACAGAAACAGAAGAATACAAATGCTGGAGAGCATGTGAAGAAATGGGAACACTCATCCACTGCTGTTGGGAATGCAGAAGGATCCATCCATTCTGGAGGACAGTTTGGCGGCTTCTCAAAAAACTAACCATAGATTTGCCATATGACCCAGTAATTCCGCTGCTGGGTATATACCCAGCAGAACTGAAAACAAGGACACAAACCGATATATGTACACCAATGTTCATAGCAGCATTGTTCAATATCGCCAAAAGTTGGAATCAACCCAAATGCCCATCAACAGACGAGTGGATCAATAAAATGTGGTATATACACACAATGGAATACTACTCGGCTGTAAGAACAAATACACTACAAACACACGTGATAACATGGATGAATCTTGAGAACCTTATGTTGATTGAAGCAACCCAGGCATTGAAAGACAAATACTACATGACCTCAATGATATGAAATAAGCAAGCTGCCTCAGAGAGCTAGAGACTGGAAGATAGGCTTACAGGAAATCGGGGGGTGGAGGAAGGATGTGAGCTGATGTCTGCAGGGGTGGAATCTATGAGGAGCTGGTGGTAAGTATGAGCACAAAGAAGAGATAAAATGGGGGCAAGGGGTTGCCTCTGGGTGGGGCTTTGCGGGTTTGAGGGGGGCTGAGGATGGGCGGATGGGTAATATTGCCCACAAAATTGGGGGGAGGGAGGTACAACATATGAACATAGGAGAGTGTCAGGTGTTGGCTGAGAGTAAAATGCTGAGAAAACCGTATCAAAATATAATTAGGATGGTTACCTGTTTAGGATGCTCAGAGGGGATGGTCTGACATGGGACTGACTCCTGGGGAATGTGTGAATGCTCATTTTGCCAGGGTGGGTTGTACCTTTGGGTAGAGACCCAAGTAGTGAGAGTGGGGGTGGACCCACATTCTGGGTAGGACTAATGCCAGCAAAAAAGAGGGAACTGTTATCTCTTGAGAGAAAGGGTGGCTCCCAGGGCATTAGGGCAATTGAGCAAGTCAGGCCCTGAACACTGTTGCAAGTATCTCTGGATGTGGCTCCTCAGGAAATGGAGATTGGCTGTCGCTGTGGGCCTCAAAGGGAGGGGAAAATGAATTTTGAATGGATGGAACCCAGGTAAATGTGGGGGTAAGAGAGGAGTTTCGCGAGAGTACACAAGGATGGATATAAAACATGTAATATTACACCAAAAACATATAGGGGACGACAGACTAATAATGTAAACTGTAATGTAAAACATAGGATAACTAAAAATTTAGAAAACTGTATATCCTACAGTATGGACACAATGTAAGCACAGATGTCACCTTGTTTGAAAGCTATTGTCTGAGAGTCTGTACATCAGTTTAAGTAAACATGATATGAATAAGTTATAAGAATATTGCTGTGGAAGGGAAAAAGTTTTATGGTGGATGTGTGGGAGTACTGTATTTTGTATATATGAATTACTGTGATCTAAGGCTCTTGTGAAGAGAAGCTCAATAATTGGAAAGAAGAAAAGAAAAAGATAGGATGTAGAATTTTTCCAAATCAGTATGTATTCTATATCTAACCTTTAAACTCATCGCTATATTCCATTTTACTAGTAAGGGAACCTGACATTATATTGGGCTTCACTTTTCAGGAAGTTTTGGATCACAGAGTGGTTCAACAATGGCAGCAGAGGAATACTGGTATGGGATGTTATTGACAGACAATATACGGTTGACAGGGAGTTATACAGGGCATATGTCCAGGGTGCATGGAAATGTTTGGATATAATCATAGTGGAAACAATTAAAAACAACAGCTGGGGGGTACTGGGTTACTGGCCGGGTGGGGGAACTCTGTCGTGGTCCCTAGGGGAGCAGTGGTAGTCCTCCAGGTGCAACGGTAAGATCCAGGAAGCAATGAGGGTCCAACAGTGAGCCCCTGATACTAATGACTATGCTTGTAAACCTATACGCCTGAAATAAGAACAAGGCCTAGAGCATCACTGTGCCTAGGAGTTTCCTCCTGACAGCCTTCATGTTACTCAAATGTGGCCAGTCTCGAAGCCAAACTCAGCATGTAAATGCAATGCATTCCCCCCACCATGGGACATGACACCTGGGGATGAGCCTCCCTGGCACCGAGGGATCACTACCAAATACCAGTTGATGACGTAACTAGAAAATGACCTTGAATTAAAGGTTTAATGCGGACCAGCAGAATATCCCTGTCTACATATAATAAGAGGAGTTTAAAATGCTGTTTCACCTAAATTAAGGGGGAAATGGAAAGGACAAATGAGTTTATATGGCTATGAGTGTCTAAAAAAGATTCTGGAGGTTGTCAGAAGGATTGCCCTTATGCACACCTGAGCAGAGTCTCAGAGACAGATAAAGTAGATACAACCCCAGGTATTGGTCCTCTTGAGGGCTAAAGAGACCCACATGTTCTATGGTCATGGCAGATGGGGTTCACTGCCATGCCAGTTAACCCTTCTTTGGAGCTGGTGTTTCTGCATGATGGAGCTGGACTCAGATGGGATCTCTATTCACAAGACTTTCATGCTACTTTACAGGAATTGTAGTTCATGCTGGGGCTTAAGATATATCTAGGGGATTTGAATCTCTGGACTGACAACATGATAGCCAGGTCCTGACCTCAACAGACTTCAGCTCCTACACTCTGATTTATTGGACTTACCCCACTCAGCTAACATGGAGTTGAAGGAGGTCAACCACCACACCATGGAGCCTAGAGTGCCTACAACTGAAAGCAGGAGGATTGCATCCAATATCCATGTGGAATCTAAACCCCCTCTTGACATAGATATGGAATGGACACAACCAAGCCAAGGTCCACAGGAAGGAGGAATACAGTAAGGATCAGATTGGACTTAATGATATTCTGTTCATGAACTATTGTGGTTAATAATTGAGAAAATGTGGCATTGTTGTGAAAAAAGTGGTCATGGTGGCTGCTGGGTGCGGGGAAGGGGAGGAAGAGAAGAGATGTGGAGGCATTCTCGGGACTTGGAGTTGTCCTGGGTGGTGCCCCAGGGAGAATTGCTGGATGTTGCATGTCCTCCCATGGCCCACTGGATGTAACGAGGGAAAGTGTGGGCTATGGTGTGGAACACGGGACATGGGGTGCAGGGATGCCCGGAGATGTACTCACCAGATGCAATGGATGTGACATGATGATGGGGGAGAGTGTTATTGGGGGTGGAGTGGTGGGGTGGGGGGGTGGGGGTAATTGGGGACATCATATTTTTTTTAATGTAATATCTTTTAAAAAAATGAATAAATTGAGTAGAATTTGGAAAAAAAATTCCTGTTGAATGAACAAACAACATTAAGTCAACAGTTATTTCAGTCCATGAAATTGTTTTCAGGTTATGCACATTTTTTACTTAATTGAGGTATAATGCATAAACTTACATAATGCATAACTTACATAAGCAATATGTGTATAGCAATAACTGTGAACTTACAAAAAAAAAACATATATAACATCATACAGGACTCTCATACCTCACCCTACCACCAGGACCTTGCATTGTTGTTAGACATTTTTAACTAGTTATTAAAGAGCATTGTCAATATATTACTACTAACTGAAATATTTTTCCCAATCCACCCTATTATTATTATTATATTTGTATCATTTATATATGAAGATACAAAAGCATTAAGTTTATAGTAAAAGTAGTGAACTTACAAAGCAAACATGCATAATATCATACAGGAGTCCCATACATCTATCCTCCACCTACACCTTCCATTGCCATTAGACATTTGTTACACGTGAAGAAAAAATATTGTCAAAATCTTACTACTAAATATAGTCATTCTCTTACATTTGGTGTATTTTCCCCCAAAACACCCTGTTATTATTTTTAATATATTTTTATGGTAGAAGTTGTAATCCTATAAAACAATTATGTACATGTGCAGAATTCCCAAACAACATCCCTCTAGCATCACACCACACTGTGGCGGGATAATGTCATCTGATTACCACTACCTCCACTGTGTAGATTTGGCACAAATTTTGCATACTGCCCCATTATCAGCAAAGTACATCTTTGGCATAGTTACAAGAATATTAGATTATTACTGCTAACCACAATCCATCGTTCACTCCAGCTGTATTTTTCCCATGCTTCCTCACATTCCCACCACCCTGCAATTATGTTGTACATTAGTTCCTGAGATCTTGTTTGATTTTTTTCTTCATTTGTTCTTTTGTATGTTCACTTTCTTTTTTTTCCTTCATTTATTTATTGATTGATTGATTGATTGGTTTTGTAAAAATATTACATTAAAAAATATATGAGGTCCCATTCAACCCCACCAGCCCCACCGCACCCCTCCCCCTCCCCCCCCCAGCAACACTTACTCCCATCATCATGACACATCCATTGCATTTGGTAAGTACATCTCTGGGCATCTCTGCACCTCATGGTCATTGGTCCACATCATGGCCCACACTCTCCCCCATTCCATCCAGTGGGCCCTGGGAGGATTTACAATGTCTGGTGATTGCCCCTGAAGCACCATCCAGGGCAACTCCAAGTCCCAAAGGCACCTCCACATCTCATCTCTTCCTGCCATTCCCCATACCCATCAGCCACCATGTCCACTTTTCCCACTCCAATGCCACCTTTTCTCTGTGGACCTTGGATTGGTTGTGTCCGTTGCACCTCTATGTCAAGAGGAGGCTCAGATTCCACATGGATACTGGATGCAATCCTCCTGCTTTCAGTTGTAGGCACTCTAGGCTCCATGGTGTGGTGGTTGTCCTTCTTCAACTCCATCTTAGCTGAGTGAGGTGAGTCCAATAAATCCGATTGTAGGAGCTGGAGTCTGTTGAGGCTCAGGGCCTGGCTATCATATTGTCAGTAAAAAGATTCAATCCCCTAAATATATCTTAAACCCCAATACCAACTACAATTCCAGTAAAGTAGCATGATAGTCTTATGAAAAGAGATCCCCTCTGGGTCCTGTTTCATCACGCAGAAACACCAGCTCCAAAGAAGGGCCATCTGACATGGCAGTGAACCCTATCTGCCATGACCATAGAACCCGTGGGTCCCTTTAGCCCTCAAAGGAACCAATACCTGGGGATTGTATCTACTTTATCTGTCTCTTAGACTCTGCTCAGTTGCGCATAAGGGCAATCCTGACAGCTTCCAGACTCTTTTTTTTTAGAGACTCATAGCCATATAAACTCATTTCTCTTTTCTATTTCCCCCTTACATTAGGTCAAACAGCATTTTAAAGTCATATTATTCTATGTAGACAGGGATATTCTACTGATCCGCATCGAACCTTCAATTCAAGGTCATTTTCCAGTTGCATTATCAGTTGTTAGTTGATAGTGATCTCTTGGTGCCAGGGAGGCTCATCCCTGGGTGTCATGTCCCATGCTGGGGGGAAGGCATTGCATTTAGATGCTGAGTTAGGCTTCGAGACTGGCCACATTTGAGTAACATGAAGGCTGTCAGGAGGAAATTCCCAGGCACAGTGCTGCTCTAGGCCTTGTTCTTATTTCAGGCATATAGGCTCACAAGCATAGTCATTAGTATCAGGGGCTCACTGTTGGACCCTCATTCCTTCTCGGTCCTTGCCGCTGCACCTGGGGGACTCCCGCTGCTCCCCTAGGGACCATGGCACAGCATCCCCGGCCAGGGACCCAGTACCCCCCCAACTGTAGTTTTTAATTGTTGCCACTATGATTATATCCAAACATTACCATGCACCCTGAACATATGCCCTGTATAGCTCCCTGTCAGCCATATATCACCTGTCAATAGTATCCTATACCAGTATTCCTCCGCTGCCATTGTTGGACCACTCTGTGATCCAGAACTTCCTGAAAATTGAAGCCCCAATATAATGTCAGGATCTCTTACTAGCAAAATGGGATATAGCGATGGGTTTAAAGGTTAGATATAGAATATGTGTTGACTTGGAAAAATTCTGCATCCTATCTTTTTCTTTCCTTTTTTTTTTCCCCTAATTATTGAACTTCTTTTCACAAGAGCCCTAGACCACAGCAATTCATGTATACAATATACAGCACTCCCACACATCCACCACAAAACCTTTCCCCTTCCACAGCAATACTCTTACAACCTATTCACAACATATTTACTTAAAGTGATGTACAGAGTCTGAGACAATAGCTTTCAAACCAGGTGACATCTGTTCACTTTCACAGGCCATTTTTAAGCTCACCAATCCTTTCTTCTGCCTCCTTAAAACTGCTATTTATGATTCCAATATTTTTTAATTTGACTTATTGCACCGTTCATTTCCATAAGATCTGTTTTTTTTTATATGCTTTCAAATTATATTTTGTGCTCATCCAAGGTCTTCTTAATATCCTTAATCTCTTTAGCCATCTCATTGAATTTATTAGGGAGATTTGTTTGAACATCTATGATTAGTTGTTTCAACTCCTTTATGTCATCTGGAGGCTTATCTTGTTCTTTTAACTGGCCCATAGCTTCCTGTTTCTTGGTGTGGATTTTAATTTTTGGTTGTGTCTTGGCATCTGGCTTACTACAGTAATTATTTATTCTGGGTGTAGATTTTCTCATTAGTTTCAGGCTTCCTGCACTTTCTCCCTTGCTGGTTGTGCAGTAGGAGCCAAGGATGCAGTTGGTGTTACAAGATATGGAGGCTGAAGCTGCCCTCATTGCACCAGGGACCAAGGAAGCTTCTCCCAACTTTCTCCTTTACCAGGGGAAGGGACAAAGTCACACCTTTGTGGAATAATACAAGTTGTGCTGGCCTAGACTGTAGCTGCCCAGAGAGAGTAATGAAGCTTCAATTCCTTTCCCCCTTGCCTTGGGTAGGGGTGGAACTGCAGGTGTGGGCAACAATTTATGCAGTTCAGGTCCAAAGATGACCACAGTTGCCCCCCCCAGTAGAATTCCAATTATTCAGTCTTTGCCAGCCAAATGTACCTGCAGTTACCAGGATAGACTTGTACAGGGCCCCCAGTCTCCTCCCTGCAAGAGATTGGGCTGAAGACTGGGATAAGGCTGCAGGGAGATCTGGGTGAAATAAACTTTTCCTACAGTCTCTATGACTTTTGTTCAGCCCAGTTTCTGCTCATGCTGGGGCAGGGTCAAAATGGAAGGCAACGGCCTCTTTCAGACGTCAACAGTTTCAATCTTTAGATGTTCTTAGGGTTATACTTTAGTGAGCCAAATTTACTAATCAGTACTTGAAAGTGGTGGCCAAACATCTCCTTCTCCCCTGTTTTTGGGAATGGAGCTTCCAATTCCAGCCACGGAATTGCTTCTGGGTGACTTGCATTGCCAAAATCTGGTGATCAAATGCCCCTGAGAACTGGCCAGTAATTTCCTCGAGAGACTGCCGCAGGTCCCCCAGCTTTCTCCCTGTAGAGGTGGGCCTGGGGCCTAGGCTAGAACTGCAATATGGCCTGGATGGAACAAAACCAGTCCCCACCAGCACTGTGATTTTCAGTCCTCCCTGCTTCCTCTCTGCCAGGCACAGAGTTAAGATGCCAGCGACTGGCCTCTTTCTCACTTGAACAATTTCAAACTTTAGCTGTTCTTAGGGTTATATTTTTGCCCACTGAATTTACTCATCAGTAGCTGAATTTGTTGCCCAACCATCTTTTTCTCCTCCATAATTTGGGAGTGGAGCTTTCAATTCCAGCCGGCAAACAGTGGCCAAACTGAAATCAACATATTTCATTGGCTGAGCATAATCTCTTTTAACCTAAACATTCTTCAATTAATATAGTATATTGTATATTAAGGCACTCACAATTACTATTTGATGGCATTAAGAAATGAAAATAGTTATCTAAATTAAAAAAGAAGGTAGAGTAGCAAATGTATTCATCTTCTGTGACACTGAAAAGAAAGGCTTGGATGGCAAAGTGTCCAGGGAAATAAGGATAAAGGAGGAAATGACCTTCCACAGGGGAAGTTTTGCATATGAAGGATCAAGGATTTAAATCTTGGGAAGGACCAGAGGTGGAGGATGATGGGGGAGAAGGAAGAAGATGAAAAATATTTAAACATTAAGGAGATACAATGAGTAGAGAATCAATTCATCAGGGTGTAAAGTTTAAGCGACCCTAGCCTAGAGGGTCAGTTCACCTGGTTACTTGATCTCACCATGGTACAGTCCCCTAAAGGATGAGGTTTCTCAGACAGATGGAAGAAGCAAACATATTCTAAGAGAAGAGACAATGGGGGAAGAAAGAGGAAACCGACTAGGATGATCCCTTTTCACCTGTCAATTCCTCTCTCCTTGGCTCCACTTGCCAACATTGTCATGGACAAAGACCCCCATGGACACCCCAACAGACGTCCCCTATGAAGTCTGCTTTCCTTTCTCCCTACACTCTCGACCTTCCCTCTCCTCTGTCCCCTTCATTCTTCTTCTCCATTCCCCATTCTCAGGTAAGCAATGGCTTCCCTTTCTCCTTCCTCCTCTCTCTTTCCCCAGTTCCTCTCAGTCTTCCTGCCCCTCCATTTACTGACCCATCATCTCTTCTCAGGCTTCAACTAGTCCTTTCTACCCTGCCATGTGGCATCTCATGTGGCAATTTATCTCTTTATGAGAAGGTTCTATCTCCCAACTCTGGCCCTAATCTTCTGTATCCCTCATGCTAGCAAGGTTCTCTGTGCAAAGTCTGAACAGGGTTGAAAGAAAGGAGAGGACACCAGAGCCAGGGAGGCAGAGGAGAGCAGGGAACTGACATTAGCTAGTACTGCCATATGCCCTGCTCCCCAAATGAGTAAACTAAGGCTAAGAAAGGTGAAATCATGTGATTAGGAATACAAAACTCCTGAGACATAGAACCATGACTTAAACCAAATACTAACTAATAAGATCAGACTAGATAGAGAATAAGCTTCTTCCCTCTTTACCATGGGTTTACTGTGGAAGCAAATGAGCTACATTTCATGGCCTAGGTCACAGTAATAAAATGTTGATAATCAAGAAAAAAACGAAATGAGAACAGAGGAGACCTGTGATATGCCTGATGGTCCAACAAATGCCAACTTGCAACAGGTTTTTATAATACTTTATGGTAATAGTAAGGGATACAGTATCCCAGACACTGACAAGCATCATATCAGTGGATCCTCCAATAGTCCCATGGGGCAGGTTGGATTAGCCCCATTATATAGATAAGGAAACTAGGATTTAGAGAGAGTAAATATCATGTCCAATGTCACACAATCAGTAAATCCAGAAATCAGGATTCAAACTCAGGAAGCCTGATCAAGAGCCCTCATTCTAAAACCTAGTGCTGGCCATTTAATAGCTAAAACTCATGGTTGCTACTTTCAGGGACAAGAATTAGAGACTCTTAGAGTGAGAAAGGAGTGTAGAAATGAAATTTCTCATTTCTTTTTTTTTTTTGTCACTAGAGCAAGATTTCATTTTTGATAATAAAAGTGTTCTCCTTGAGACATACTAGGTTCATATATATGTTTAAAGAGTTTTTCAATGGCACAAAGAATGGGTGCCATTTTCTGAATAACTTTTTTATTCTCTTTATTTTTATAAATGTTATAGTCAAATAATATGAGGTCCCCATATGCCTCCCAACCCCCTCACCCCACTCCTGCCACATCAACAACCACTTTCATCATCATGGAACATGTTTTCTCATTTATTAATTGAGGAGACTGAAGAACAGCAAATAAAGGGCATGGTCTGGTCATTTAGGGACAGATTTGAAATTTGAGACCAGTGCTCATTTACCTATGCTTTTGCTTGCATTTTTTTTCTTGAGGCCACCATCGAATTGGATAAAAAGAATCCCTACATTGCTGAGGGAAATCTCTTTTGCAGATCATAGCTGCAATCAGCTGTATATGAAATCAACTGACTACATAACCTAAATCCTGTTATGTTTTTAGTCAATGCAATAGTGAACTATTTACAGACATCTTAGGGAAGAAATCCATTGAATTCTGCAAAAAAGGAGAATTAAGAAAGGTTTTTGGAAAAGTAACTCCTTTACCAAATGTCCTCTTCATACCCGACACGTCCATCATCTCATCCCTCAAGCCCCAACCATGCCTCCAATAATTCCCTCATCTAGGCTGATTATCATCAACTTAGAAGATGACTGAACTGTGATGATTAAAAAAGTAACAATACATTATGAGGGATAGTCTCAGAGACCAAGATAGCAAATGTCATAGCAACGGTCACACAACTTTGGTCAAGAAGATCCTAGAAGACTCAGGATGCCTGAAGATATCTTTTTGTGTTTTTGTCCTCACCTGAAGGAGACCATATGAAACAATCATAATCCTGGGATCCTATATGAGTTACATCATATGTAAAATTTCCGTAGATGTGATTAAGTTAAAACTTCAAACAGGAGAATTACCTGGATAAAAACACTGGCCCCCCAATGCCATCACATATATTCTCACTGGAGGGACATTTGACCAAAAATAGAAAATAAAGTGGTATTAAAACAGTTAAGACAGTAATTAGAATCCTTGAGGACTGAAGCAAGTCAGCCACAACAATCAAATTGTTCATTGCAAGAAGGCTCTTAATATAGGTCTTATGTTCTCTTTATGTGGTAGAATCCTGACAGATTTTAGTACCAAGCATGGGGTGGTGCTATAACAAATACCAAATATCTGGAAGTGAGTTTTAAAATTGTTGATGGGAAAAGAATGGAAGAATTTTGAGGCCTCTGGTAAAGCCTAGATTTCCTCAAGCAGAACATTAGTGGAAATATAGATATTTGCTTCTGTTGAGGGCTCAGAGGAAATGACAAACAGTTACCTTAAAGGGGGAACATGACAATCCTTTTATATAGAATCAGAACGTTGCTGAATTTTGTCTATGAGTTTTTTGTGTGCAAAGCAGAATTCAAAATCAATAAACTTGTACACGTAGCCTAGGAGATTTCCAAGTGAAGAGTTCACACCATGTCCCAGGTTCATCTTTCTACATATGTAAACTACAGGAGGAAAGGTAAAATGGTAAAGTGAAAAAAAAAACTGTTAAGTAAAGAGGAACTATGACTTATGATTTGGATAATACTCCATCTGTCCAGATTGCAAAAGATGTTAAAATTAAGATAGATATCAACTGTAAAGGAAGAATGAACTGGAGAAAAGGTCAAGAGAGACATGATAACTCTTGCAAGTGAAAACACATTAGGCATGTGCATATGGATCACTTCAAACAAGGAGCAGAAATGAGGAACAGAGATGGGAATATCCTGGAAAGATCTGTGGAGGACCCTCTTGTCTAATATGTCAAATGGAGAGACGATATGGGCAAATTTAATACCTCATACTCCTATATATCAGGTATTAAATTTTCAATAATACTTCACTTATTTTTTCTAATATAAAATAAAAAGATGTATAATTCACTGTAGTTACATTATTCAACCTGCCACACATACATCATCCATCCTATAAGCAATAAATAGTTGTTTAATGGAAATTTTTTATTGACTTTAAAAAGAAAATCTATAGCTACCCAAATAGATTTCAACCCATCATTTTAATCAAATTTTAGATTGAATTGATCCTAACTTGTCTCATCTTATAAACTGCTTGGAAACTTCCATGTAGCTATGTCAGGAACACACATATTCCAAATTTGGATTTTTATACTGCTTTGTAGCAAAGTCTCACTGAGTCAAGCAAAGAGGTGCAACTTAAAAGTTTCTGTTGAATGAACAGATAACATTAAGTCAAGAGTTATTTCAGTCTATGAAATTATTTTCCAGTAATGCACATTTTAAAATATATTGAGTTATATCACTCATACAGAAACTTACATAAATGATAGATGTATAGTAATAACTATGAACTTACAAAACAAACATATATAATATCATACAAGACTCTCATACCTCACCCTACCATCAGTACCTTGCATTGTTGTTAGACATTTTTAGCTAGTTATTAAAGAGCATTGTCAATATATTACTACTAACTAAAGTATTTCCCCCAAACGATCCTATTATTATTATTATACATGTATCATATATATATGATGATACAAAAACAATAAGTGTATAGTAGAAGTTGTGGACGTACAAAGCAAACACACATAACATCATACAGGAGTCCCATACATTGACCCTCCACCAACACCTTGAATTGTCGTGAAACGTTTGTTACACATGAAGAAAGAATATTGTCAAAATCTTACTACTAATTATAGTCATTATCTTACATTTGGTGTATTTTCCCCAAAAACACCCTCTTATTATTTTTAATATATTTTTATGATAGAAGTTATAATCCAATAAAACAATCATGTACATGTGCAGAGTTCCCAAACAACATCCCTCTATCAACACACCACACTGTGGCAGGATATTTGCTACAGGTAAGACAATGTGATCTGATTATTACCACCTCCATAGTGTACATTTGGCACACATTTTGCATACTGACCCATTATCAACAAAGTACATCTTTGGCATAGATGCAAGAATATTTTTTTATTACTGTAACCACAATCCATAGTTCACTCCAGCTGTATTTTCCCCATGTTTCCACACATTCCCACCACCCTGCAATAATGATGTACATTTGCCCTAGCTAACAAAGGGCACTCTTGCATTTGTACCATAAAATATAATTCCCATCCACCTCTTAGTTTGCCATGCTATTCTGTTCCTAGAGTATTCTCTAGCATTCTGTCGATTGGCTTTTACATCCCTAGACAACCATTTTCAGCCAAATCCCCATTTATTAGTCTCTATGTACAATCATCCACTCTATACATATCCACACTTATACAGTAAAATTAATTAAAACTTCTACATGCATTAAATATCAGTAGTCCATACCTGGCCTCCTCTTATCTCCTTTGAGAATCTTCCACCTACCACTAGGTCTTGAAGATATTTTCCTACATTTTCTTCTAGAAGCTTTATGGTTCTTGCTTTTATTTATAGGTTTTTGATTCACTTTGAATTAATTTTTGGATAAGGTGTGAGATAGGGGTCCTCATTTCCTCTTTTGGCTATAGGTATCCAGTTTTTCAGCACCATTTGTTGAATGGACTGTTCTGCCCAAGACATGTAGATTTGACAGGCTAGTCAAAAATCACTTGACCATACATGCGAAGGTCTGTTTCTGAAGCATCGATTGGATTCCATTTATCTTTGTGTCTGTCTTTATGCCAGTACTATGATGTTTAACCACTATAGCTAGATAACATAGTTTAAAATCTGGAGATGACAGTTTGCTTTTCCTTTTTAAATGTTTCTGTCTATTCAGGACCCCTTACCCTTCCAAATAAATTTGATAATTGCTTTTTCAATTAAAAGAAATGCTGGTAGAATTTTTTCAGGATTGCATTGAATCTATACATAAATTAGAGTAGAGTTGACATCTTAATGATATTTAGTCTTCCAAGGGATGAGCATGGAATGTTCTTCCAGTTATTTAGGCCATTTTCTTATTTCTTTTAACACTGAGTTGCTGTGTTCTGAATACTAGTGCTTTCTATCATTGGTTAAGTTTATTCCTGCCTATTTGAGTGTTATCTGCCATATTTTATTTTCACCACTCTTTTAACATTTGGTACTTTTATTGAGATAATCTTCATTTCTAGACTCTCTTCCAGGCCTCTCTCTCCTGTCTTCTCTTTTCAGGTTCTAGCACACCTTTTAGTGTTTCCTGAAAATCTGGTCTCTTCTTTAAAAATTCTTCCAGCTTCTGTTTATCTCTGATATTCTAAACTCATCCTCATTTTTGAAATATGATCTTGCCAAATATAAGATTCTTGAGTGGAAGTTTTCTATTGTACTATCATAAATATATCATACCAATGTTTTCTGGACTCCATGGTATTTTGTGAGAAATCAGCACTCTGTCTTATTGGGTATCCTTATTATTTTGCCTTGCTTTTATCTTGTTCCCAGAATTCTGACTTTTTTTTTTGGCATTTGACATTTTGATCAATGTGTGTCTTGACATTGGTCTATTTGGAGTATTTTGAATGGGAGTACATTGGGCTTCTTAGACATGGATATCTAGGTCCTTCAGTAGGATTGGGAAATTTTCTATCATTATTTCTTCAAATATTTCTTCTACTCCTTTTCCCTTCTCTTCTCCTTCTGAGACACCCATGACACGTATGTTTGCACGATTTTATATGTCATTAGTTCCCTGAGACCTTGTTCAATTTTTTTCCATTCTTTTCTTCATCCGTTCTTTTGTATGTTTACTTTCAGAGGCCATATTTTAAGCTCATCGATCCTTTCTTTTGACTCCTCAAATCTGCTATTTATGATTCCAATATTTTTAAATTTGACTTATTGCGCCATTCATTCCTATAAGATCTGCTATTTTTCCTCAAATTTTACTTTTTCTCATCCAACGTCTTCTTAATATTCTTAATCTCTTCAGCCATCTCATTGAATTTATTAAGGAGATTTGTTTGAACATCTATGATTAGTCATCTCAACTCCTTTATGTCATCTAGAGGCTTTTCTTGTTCTTTTAACTGGGCCATATCTTCCTGTTTCTTGGTGTGGATTATAACTTTTGGTTTTGTCATGACATCTGGCTTACTAGAGTATTTATTCTGGGTGCAGTTTTTCTCTTAGGTTCAGGCTTCCTGCCCTTTCTCCCTTGTTGGTTGTGCAATAGGATTCAAGGATGTAGTTGGTGTTACAAGATATGGAGGCTCAAGCTGCCCTCATTGCATTAGGTATCAAGGAAGCTTCTCCCAACTTTCTCCTTTGCCAGGAGTAGGGACAAAGTCACAGCTTTGTGGAATAATACAAATTGTGCAGGCCTAGACTGCAGCTGCCCAGAGAGACTAATGAAGCTTCACACCCTTTCTCCATTGCCTTGGGTAGGGGTTAGCTGCAAGTGTGGGCAACAATCTATACAATTCAGGTCCAAAGATGACCACAGTTGCCCTGGTAGAATTTTGATTATTCAGTCTTTGCCAGTCAAATGTACCTGTGGTTACCTGGATAGGCTTGTGCAGTGTCTGCCAGCATCCTCCGTGCAAGAAGTTGGACTGAAGACTGGGATAAGGCTGCAGGGTGATCTGGGTGAAATAAACAGGTTCCTACAGTCTCTATGACTTTTGTTCAGCCAGGTTTCCACTCATGCTTGGTCGGGGTCAAAATGGAAGGCAATGGCCTCTTTCAGACTTCAACAGTTTCAATCTTTAGATGTTCTTAGGGTTATACTTTAGTGAGCCAAATTTACTAATCAGTACTTGAAAGCGGTGGCCAAACATCTTCTCCTCCCCTGTTTTTGGGAATGGAGCTTCCAATTCCAGCCATAGAATTGCTCCTGGGCAACTTGCATTGCCAACATTGGGTGATCAAATGCCTCTGAGACTTGGCCAGTAATTTCCTAGAGAGGCTGCCACAGGCCCCACTTCCTCCCTGTAGAGGTGGGGTTGGAGCCTAGCCTAGAACTGCAATATGGCCTGGATGGAAGGAAGCTGGTCCCCACTGCAGTGTGATTTTCAGTCCTCCCTGCTTCCTCTCTGCCAGGTGCAGAGTTAAGATGCCAGCTACTGGCCTCTTTCTCACTTGAACAATTTCAAACTTTAGCTGTTCTTAGGGTTATATTTTTGCCCACTGAATTTACTCATCAGTAGCTGAATTTGGGGCCCAACTGTCTTTTCCTCCCCCATATTTTGGGAGTGGAGCTTTCAGTTCCACCCGGAAAACAGTGGCCAAACTGAAATCAACATATTTCATTGGCTGAGCATCATCCCTTATAACCTCAGCATTCTTCAATGAGTATAGTATATTAAGGCACTCAAAATTACTATTTGATGGCAATAAGAAATAGAAATTGTTACCTAAATTAAAAAAACAAGGTAGAGTAGCAAATCAATCATCTTTCGTGCCACTGAAAAGAAAGGCTTGGATGTCAAAGGGTCCAAGGAAGGAAAGAGTAAGGGAGGAAAATGACTTTCCACAGGGGAAGTTTTGCATATGAAGAACCAAGGATTTAAATTGTGGGAAGGACCAGACTAGGAAGATAATGGGGGAGAAGGAAAGAAGATGATAAATTTTTAACCATTAAGGAGATACAATGAATAGAGAATCAATCCACAGGGTGTAAATTTTACAAGACCCTAGCCTAGAGGGTCAATTCACCCTTTCACTTGAACTTGCCAAGTGAAAAAAAAAAATATTTCTATGGCACAGTCCCCTAAAGGATGTGATTTCTCAGACAGATGGAGGAAGCAAACATATTCAAGTCTATTAGTGGAGGAAGCAGCTGGTGCTACAGGACTCATTGCCCTACCGCCCTGGGGAGGAGGTTTGTGTTCGAGGTTGAAGCACTGTGGGAGGAGAGCTCTTATCCTGCTGACAGTAATAATCTCCCAGATCTTCAGGCTGGAATCTGCTGATGGTGAGAGTGAAATCTGTCCCAGACCCACTGCCACTGAATCGATCTGGGACCCCAGATGCCCTGTTGGATGCATCATAGATGAGCAGTTTAGGAGCCTGTCCTGGTTTCTGGTGGTACCAGGCTAAGTAGCTGCTAACACTCTGACTGGCCTTGCACTTGAGGGTGACGGTCTCTCCTGCAGATGCAGCCACAGAGCCTGGAGACTGGGTCATCACGATGGCCCCACTGGCACCTGCAGCCAGAAAAGAACATAGAGCATACATTCAATCACAAATGGATAAAATATGTATCTAAACGTAGGTTTTCTTATTTATCATATATATTCAGATCTGCTTTGGATGAAATGGTTTGCTCTCTCTGCATGTTAAAACAGTTCTCCATATTTATGAATATAATTTTCTTCTAAACTTCTCACCTGAGGCCCAGAACACCAGGATGATGAGCAGTTGGGAATGTGACATCATCTTTCCAACCTGTATAGTGCACTGAGGTCCCATCTCCAGGGAAACTGCATTAATAGAGCTCTGAGCAGACAACCAAGTCCCTGAGGAGCATATGCAAATCAATAGAGAGTATAAAGTCAAACGAACATGTGCAGTGAGTTGTAAAGACAATAATGGAAGGAGATAAAATATCATGACCACAGGAAATGTAACTACATGCCTGCAAAAGGCAAGAAATCAACTTAACACTACAATTTTTAACAATATTCAGCACAATTCAGAAAATGAAATATTTTATCAGCAATTGTACTCTTTCAAATCAACTGCACCCATCTTGGAAACAAAATGAATTTGTAATAAAATACATGCACCTATAAGTGTAATATCAGATCTCAATTAAATGTTATAAATATGGTGCCAAAATCCTAGGTGGATTATACTCATATCATTGGATAGATTAAGATGTAGTGCACGTATGGTGTATCTATCTCAGTCTGTTCTAAATTTTAAACAGATATTTGAAGCTCCTCTCCAACATACCAAAGGAACCACACTTAGTATATCCAAAACAAGTTCTCTGTATTGCCCTTACTACAATATTACGCCCAGAAATGAGTCACCAAATACGTACAATTCATCCTTATGACTGTAATTTAAATTGATCACTTTCTAAAATCACTAATGTAAGGAGTAGCAGACCTGAAGTGTAACACCTCCACCTAGTGGTCATAGGTAAAATGGCTTCAGTTCCCAAGGCCTGATAGAGCACTTCTTCATTTATTCCTACCCAACAATATTGATACTTTTAGAACTATGCAGATAACAATATCATGAACACTTCTATGCAAAGGACATTAAATTATAAACAAGGAGAATGATTCATTTTATTGGGAGGTTGCACAGTAAACAAGTAACATTTCTGTAGCCATTTCTAACCTGCTTCTTTGAGATTTCCTCCTCTGAGCTAAGCTGTTACTCAGGAAAGGTAGGGCCATGTGAACCTGGTCCATTTCAGGATCAACCCTATGCATGAACAGTCAGAGGTAAGAGAAAATTTAGGACACTTTCACAATTATATGAATAAAAAATTCTTCCACTATCATGACTATAATTTTTCCTGCAGACTTTTTCCAAAGCTTCTAAGAGGTTTTCCTTGATGGGGAATGTCCTAAGGCATATATTGTTCTATTTCTAATTAATAAGTTCATTTCCTGTAGTTTTTCTCCTTATGAGCACTTTACCTTAGGAGCGGGTCCCCTCCAGCATTCAGGAATGGTGCTGCAGATGCCCACATCATCAGGGAGGGCATTCCTTCTCATCAACAATCCACCCTGTTCTTAGACCACCAAATATCTGTGTTTAGAAGATGTTAATAATTAATTCAGGTTTGTTCTTTACACCCATGTATTTTTTCCTCCTCTTCCATGAAGTTGCATTTAATAAACATTCTTAAGTTTACTTATTTTGCTTGAATTTTTACTACTTAATTGATAGGTTTCCTGCATCAGTGCAATATAATTGCCTTCCCATTCTTGCATACATTCAAAAATTTAAAGTCACCATGGATGACAGGATGATAAAACAGGATGTGTCTTGTGAAGGGTAACTGGCTCAGAGGGCTCCACCTAAAATGTGAAGTAAGGAAATGTTGTCTTCAAGTAGAGGACAGTTGACCTAATGCATGAATAGAGGAGGGGGCTGTCCTTCAAAGCCCAGGGAAGAGCACTTCAGAAAATGAACAGGACTTGGGAAAAGATGGGACTGGATATTTAATAAAGACTAAAGAAACAGTGTGAAAGCAGAACGGCTATGATCCAAGGGGAATATTAATTCGATGAAAGGTTGGGGCTTAGGTTATGTACTATGACAATCCATGGAAAAAGAGTTAGAATTAATTTTTCATTTCAGCAGGTACTTCTGGGTCATTTTACAAGTAATAACACTCCAAAGATGCACACACAGTAGAAGCCACTAATGTTTCAGTGCAGCTGGGAAACTAGCTTTTCTATCATCTCCTAACCTGAAGTCATATAATGATTAAAAAGTGAAATTTTCCAAATGCTCTCCCAATGCAAAAGATCCAATTTAAGCCCAATCAATCTTTGGTAAATGATTTAAAAAGAGCACATTCTGTTAAGTAGAATTCTAAAAAAGCCTGGGACCTCCTGCCCCTGGTATATACACACCTTCTCTCAATTGTTGAAACATTATTCAGGTGCTGCTGTGAAGTGATTTTGCAAATATCCTTAAAGCTGTTGACTTTAAGAAGGGGAGTCCATTAAATTTTGCTCTACTGGTCAGAGAAAAAGAGCCCAGAGAAATTAATAAATAATTAATATTTGTAATAGAAGAATTCATCTGAAGTTGGTTGTGGAGTTCCAGGGGACCATGTGTCAAGGAATGTGGGCAGGCTCTAGGAGGAGTGAGCTGACAGCCAGCAAGGACATGGGATCTCAGCACTGCCACCTGAGGAACTGATTCTGACAAACCCCATGAGCTTGGAAGAGAACTCTGTGCTCTGAACAGAAGGCAGCCCTATTTAACCATGTAGGAACCTGAGAAGAGAATCATCAACATTGGACCCAGACTCCTGATCTACAAAACTCTGACCTAATAAATTGTTTATTAGTTATGAAATGAGTGAAAAGTGATATGTGTGTGTGTATTAAAATGAACCACATGCTTAAAAGGGAAGTCATAAATCCAGATACAAGAGTTATCATCCCATTTAGCTCATGGTTGAATGATGCTGACACATGTCTCTTCTCATGAAATGTGCTGTGTTTTATGCCCCTTTTACCCACATATTATTCCCTGATGTGTTACCAAATCCACAGGGTCAGAGCTAAATACTGTACTATGAAATAACAGGTAAGAGCAGAACTAGCTTTGAAGGTGGTCAGGATCTGTCCCCTCTGTTTCCATGGCCATGTTCTCTGACAACTGAAGAAATTCTAGACAGGGCTGTTGGTAAGAGGCCAGTGCACTGGGGACATCCCAGGTAGACCTGAACCAAGCTGCTGTCTTCACATTTGCTTAAACCCTGGAGTGCTTCAGATTCCTAATGTGAATGACTCCTTCCTTCTACATGAGACAGAATGGTAATGTTGCATTTTGTCTTGATCTAAGCAATAAATTCTCTTGTGCTTCCATTTATTTAGAGTTTACAATTCTACATGTTTTATTAATTTTGTAAATTCTTGTTGTTCAAATGACCAAAAAAATCTTAATTAATTATAGATAAAATCAACTTAGCAAGTATATTTTCTGGGCTCAACTTGCCCTTCCCAATGAACTTACCAGGGGTCAGTAAAGCCAAGTGCTGCTGTTGCAGACATGAAATCAGGCTGATCAATATATGACACATGATTCACATGCAGCTAGATCTAACATGCTTCAGGGTTCTCAAACAATTCTACATTATCTATGGAATTCATTTTCCCCAATATAGATACAGGGCCCCAGTGAATGTGCTCAATGAGTTTGGGCATGAATGGATGAAAGGAATGTGTTAGCAAATTCATAATATGAAGGCAACATTAATCTTTAAACTTGAAATGATGAGGCTTGTTGCCAAATGCATACAATATTGATGTACAGAATAAAATATGATGCTGTTCCCTTAAGATGGGAACAATGCATTAGCAGTGCCCCAGATATTTTTCAGTAAAAGTTACACAATATTCCTGCAACAGATTCATGGAAACCAAATGCATGTGGTGACCTGGATTGGAACTTGGAAGGGGCACAGGATAAGAATAAAAAATTAGGTACACCTGAATGAAGTCTGGAGTATAGTTACTAAATTTGTATCAATGTAAATCTCTTAGTTTGACAAATGCACCACGATTATGTAAGATGTTAACATTAGGGAGAAGTGGGCAATGGTGTGAGGGGACTCTCTGGACAGCTTCTACAACTTATATGTGAATCTAAAATTATTCAGAAATAAAAACATATTTAACAAAACATGAGAAGAGAGATCTCAGTATAGCTGAGTGAACATTGTATTTAACCAAGTGAGGTCTGAAATGATGAAGTCATGCAAGATAATCCTATTCTAAAGCCAGACCCCATCTGCAGTGACATTAAAATGCTTGCTCCAGACATTCAGCATCTCCCATGACAAGTGAGAGCTGCACAACTTGAGATAGTGACTTTTTGACTCCTGATTTTCCTCACCTCATTGGACCCTTTGTTCTAAACAAGCGTACTTTAGAGCATACCCTTCAACCAAGGTATGTGTCCCAAAGGTAGGCAAAAATGTTTTCTCAGGGGTTCATGGCCAAGAATAAGTTTAATGGAATATATTTCTAGATCTATATATTCTGATCAGATTCTTTCTTAAATTGGATCTTTCAAGAACAGTCAAGTTGTGCTGCTGATTCTCCTTTCCCACCTCATGTGCACGATCACCCTTAACTGCTTTAATAAGATAAGTGAACAGTCACTCATCTTACCATAGGCATTTCCATGGGATCCAAAAAAAAATATACAGCAAGAGATGAAGGAATTTTTCAGAGATCCACGTGGGTCAACATTCAGAAAGTGAATAACTCTAGAAACTGGCAAATCTCCTGCGGTGCCAAATATTTCACTCAACGAACTGAAGGAAGATCTACTTGAGTTGTTACACCAAATACTCCAATTTGCAATCAGGAAATTTCAAAATTCATCGCTTGAGTCCACCTTGTTTATTCTTGTCTCTTCTGTCTTTTAATAACAACCTGTTTGAAAACTTTCCATTCACTAATTGGATCTAGCTAAACAGTACAAGCTGGAATGTCCCACTTTTTTGAATAAAGGGATTAAGATTCACAACTAATTTTGAATATAATTTCAGAAAAATTTGCATGATTTCTTTACGAAATGTTCATTAACATAGAAAGCACCTTGATTACTTTATGCATTTAAACAAAGGCTCAAAAATTTTTGGAAATTAACCTATAATTAGGAAAGAGAGAAGGTGTGGAATGGATTATTTTGTTTTTATTCAGTATCAAATTGTCTAGGTCCCTATTCAATTACTCTGTGTGTGCATGTGTGTACAGATATCTGTGTTTAGACATATATATATGTTTTTAATATATACATATTGTAATATTTATGTATATAAACATTTGTAAATGTTGATCACTATAATTTCTCTTTGGGTGAATAGAATAACACAGGTTTCTTGGATCAAAGTATAAGAAGTTTCTACTAAAATCAAATAAAAGAAAATCTCATCATCTTTGCATTCTTAAATTGGAAAGAAAATTATTCTTACCACCACATTTTTGCTTTGCAGAAATTTGTCCTATCATATCCACACACACGTAGATCAGTTTTCTTCAATATTGAAGTTTTTATTTAATTTACAATAGGATTAATAAGAGGAGACATTGGGCCTCCAGCAGAATTAATTTTAAGAACCTTTTTCACTCCCCTTCCCCCGGAATTGATGCCCACAGAGAACCTCAGAATGTGAAATCGGGTCCTGCAGATGGAGTTAGTTAAATTAAGATGAGGCCGTCCTGGAATAGAGGACCAAATCCAGGGGCTGGTGTCTTTCTGAGGAGGGGACGTGGAGACTTGGAGTCACGGAGGAGGGCGGTGTGAGGACGGGCAGAGAGGCAGGTGCTCCCACGCCAGGCACCGCCCAGGACTGGAGCCCCCAGGCATGGAGGGACTCTCCTCGCAGCCTCGAAGGGCCCATGCTGATGACACCAGAATTTTGGACCCTCACCTCCAGAACTTTGAAGAAGATGCCCTTGGCTTTGCTGGTATGCTCTTGTAGGTGTGCACGCTGTCCAGGTGCACCCAGGCCCACTAGAGGCAGTGCAAGTGCACTGGCCACAGCAACCCCAGGTGCCAGCCAGGGTCAGTCCCAGAAGTACCTGCCTGTGAAAAAGTCTCCTCCAGTTTTAGGCCACTGTGACAGAGTCACCGACATGCCTGAGGAGCACATCCTAAGAGTGGGATGCTGGATCTCTTCTCTCGGGTCCCACAGGAGGGGAGGCTTATCTGGTGGCGTATTGGGGACATAGATTCCTGCACGCCCTGCAGCTGCCAGGTGCCCACTTCATCCTTCTGGGGAGCCCGGAGCACAGGGGGCGCCCACCAGCTCTTAATGGTGTGGCCGTATGATGTACTGCGGGGCCGCAATGTGGCTCAGCCCAATGCCGTGGCCAAACTTAATGACTGCGACCAAGAGCTCATTCATCTAGAAAGATACTAAAAATATAATGAAAAGTGAAATCGGTATTGGTACTAAACTATTTTCTAATGGAAGCATCTGAGGTCATTGATGGAAAAGAGACATCATTGAACTGTTTGCAAAAACCATTCTTTTTCTAATGTAGAAAAAAAGTCACTTTATATTTCATACTTGCACAAAAACCATGAAATTAAAGATAAGCAAAATTAATTTAGAAGAACCCCCATTTGATCTAAATGAAATCTCACATGTCAGAGATACTTAAATAAATCCTCAGCAGATACATGTGGTAAATTGGTGTTAGGAATAGTGCTATTAAAAGTTTCCCTGAGATACAGATGCTAGTATTCTGCCACTGATGTGTGTTCTGGTTTCAATGAGGTTAACCCTCATACCATACTGTAAATTTCAACAATCCTTTAGTGCAAGTTATACTTTTGTTATCTTCTACTCTTTGTAAAAAGGATCATTGAGATCTTCCTTGTGGCCCAAATGTGGCCTTTCCCTAAGTCAAACTAAACATGTAAATTCATTACCTACCTTCAATGGAGGAAACGACTCACAGGGATGAGCCTCCCTGGTGGTGAGGGATTAGTACTGAGCACCAACTGGCAATGCAAGTGGAAAAAGACCTCAACCAAAGGGGGGAAGGGCTAAAATGAGTTTATATGGTTAAGAGACTTCAAAGTGAGGTGAGAGGTCATTCCAGAGGTTATGTTTATGCACATTGCCACAGGATCTCATTGACAGCCCAAGTAAATATTGCCTTAAATAGCAGGGCACATGGGACCCTGAAGACATCCAGATACTAGAAGCAGGGCAAGCAGCTCAGCAGTTTGGTGCCCTGACACTGAGCCCTACTTTGGAAATTATACTCCCCAGTGTGACAGAGATGGACTCAGTTTCCCTAAACATGGCTCTTCTACCCCTTCTATTTGAACCTAGAGTTAGTAATAGTGCTGATAACTGTATGCCCAATAGACAAATCTTTGGACTGTCCATGTGCCAGTTTTAAATGTTTATCTCAACAATTATGAACACCTACTTTCGAGGTTATTGGAGTCACCCAGGACAACTGACAAGGAGATGATGATGGACAATGAACATTTCAGGGAACAAAGAGTGTCTGCCCCTGCAAGCAAGATAGTCCCATCCATCTGCTCCATGGGCTCTAATCCCACTGTCAATTGGAGGGAGAGTGGGCATAACCTTCCAAGAATCCTCAGGATTGGAGAATGAATAATGGACTAGAGTAGTCTTACTGGTATTCTACTATAGATGTTCTAGCAATGGAAGAAATTTTCTTATAGATTTGGAGGCACTGGACACAGGAATTTCTGAGAGGAGGGAGAGGGAAAAACAGGTGTCCTATGTGGGCATTTTCAGGATCTGGGAATCATCCTGAATGACATTGTAAAGACAAATACAGGCCATTGTATATCTTGTCATAATTTACAAATTTGTGCAGGAGATAGTGTAAACTACAGTGTAAACTAAAATTCATGCCAAGTTGCAGTGTTCCCAAATGTGTTCATTAATGATTAAAAATGTACCATGAAAATGAAGGAAAAATGTACCACAAAAATGAAGGAAAATGTGGAAGGGATCAGGAGCAATATATTTTATATAACATTTATGCAATATAAATATTTTTAAAACTTTTTAAAGTACAAAAAAAAAGAAATGAACCCATTTTAAAAAAGAAAAATATTCATTAATTTTTGCTTTTTAGCACTCGTTTTTCTTTTTTTTTATTGCTTCCTAAAAGGTTTTTGAGAACAAAAGGCTGGAGGGAAACAATAAAATAGTAACAGTGGACCTCATACACTGAACGACAGAGCAACTTTAGCAAGAGAATTTGCATTGTCCTTTTTTACTTCCATGACAGGAATCCTGTGTCTCTCCTCCAGCAAATATTGTACAGTTGAGTAGTCTATAAGTTCCCATGTTTACCACTATTTACACCAAGTCCAACTTGGCATATTCGTGCATCAAGGTGGATAGTACAGACGAAGGTAGTGTACCCAAGAGAATGGGGGTTTTGAAATGCATCAAATATTTTATGTAACATCTTCTGAGACTAGATGGAGTTAGTTTTCCCAAGATGATCAGGAAATGGTGAGGAACACAAGTATGGTTGATACAGGCCTCTCTCAGACTTAACTACAAGATAGATACAACTCTGTTCTCTGCACTGGAATTTCATTTACTAAGACCAGAACTTAAGCTAGAAGCAAAAACATAAACTAAAATCAAAATTATTTTTTAATTATACCTATTAATGACACTTTCTAAGCAATAAAAAATCTGGAACAAATGTTAAAATGCAAAGTACACTACAACAATTCATATAAAGATAGAGTTTTTTAGGCATTCTTGAAGAGAGAATGTTGAGGAATAAACAAAAGAACTCAATCCCTGAAATTTCACCAATTACATAGTCAACTAAGATCATCTTGGCATCTCAAATTAGCTGAATATCAGAATCAGGAGTCAAAATGATTGGAAGTATGAATCTTGAGCCACATTTGGCCAACCATTCAGAATTTCCAGAACTAGAGTTCAGGAATCTGTTCTGAGCGAAGTCACCAAATTTAGAGCCTGTCTGCACAAGTCCATGAATGGGCATTTAGAAACTAATTCTGCAACATATAAGCTGTCCCAGTGGCATCAAGGACAAAATTAAATGTTTTGGGGAAGATTTTATGAAGATTGAGATAAATAGAGCATAACATGATCATCTTCATATTTATCTTAAAAGCAAAGAAATGATAACCTGGTTAAGGATTGAAAAAATGTAGATGTGATTCTGAAATTAAAGATCAATCTCTGACTTTATTGTGATCTTGGCAAAAAGCAGGAATGTGCAGGGTATTCAATAGAAGACCAGACAAAAAATAGGTTACATCAGAAACTAGAGGATTATGAGATGTGAGGATATATTTTTATTATCATAAAGACACAGGACACAATACACTGAGGAGGAAAAGGTACCTGTAGATCCTGAAAATGAAGACAGTGCCCAAATGTGGTCTTAGTGCCAGGCAATGCTCACATATTTTACATGTATAGACTCACTGAGCCTCACAACAATGCTAAAAAAGAAAAATGAAACAATTTGTATATCCTTGTACCACAGAGTGGTAAAGTAGCTTCAATTTCCAGGACTAGGAAGTGCCAGAACTATAAACATAAACATCATACTTTAGGGATCAAATTCATAGAGAAATCTGTACTCATTTATTGGTAGATATAATTACAAAATAGAGTGGTGGGTAGTAGGATTATGAAAGAAAGAGATGATTGCCCATCTTTTGTGTCTTGCTTTCTTTTTTTAAAATAAATCAATTTTATGGATATATATCAATAAAGCATGAATCCATCCAAAGTGTACAATCAAACGTATCTGGTATAAAGCATATTTAACCTGATTTTTGCATATTGATCATGTAGCTAAACATTCTACTGAAATTGTTTAGTAACTCTAACTGGAAATAAATATTCATGACCATTGTAGACTTCATTTCTGTAACTGGTCACATGGCTAAAGTACATATTCATCACTACCTCCTTCCACTACCTATTCCATGTTCCCTTCACCCTCACACAGCACCTCAGTTGGCCATGTTTCTTTGCCTGATGGGGTGACTCAAGCCTTTATTCCTAAATATTCTGGGCCATTGATAGTCATGCCTCGGTTGACTAGTTGCAGTTTTCCATTGACTTTGGTCACAGAGCACAGTCATACTAGGAGGTGCCCTAGGTCATCTGCATCCCAGACAAACTCTTCCTGACCACCATTGTGTAGTAGCAGTCCTTTTCCTCTTGATAGAATCAATCACCCCAGCCAATACTGTAATTCACTTCTTTCTCTTTTGATTCAGATGCATGAAAAGACCAAAGTGGGGAGGCTGCAGTCTTACCATCAAGATCAATGGAATTATGTTTGTGTTTCCTGGTGGAAGCACTCCTCCTTTTGGGACAAAGACCTGAAGACCAGTTGAGCTTAAGGTTGCAGGGACAGGAAATAAAAACTTTCCTGGTGGATCCCTGGGGTAACAGGACTGGCGCCACTTGCATTTCTACCGCTTGATTCTAGGATTGTGAATTCCAACTAGGGGAGAAATAGCACCATAGAGTGAATGTTGATTTAGAGCATACAAAGTTTCCTGGAAAGCATCGCCCCAGTCCTGCAGGTACTGTCACCTAGTTGAAAAGCTAAGTGAGCCCTCTTAGGATCAATACACTGAAATGGAAGAACCCTGTATTTTGTTGGGTTTATCTCCCATTCTCTCTCATCCAAAAGTCAGGTTATTCATTAAGAGCCATTATTATAATCCTAGTACACAGAAGAATACCAGGCCTGTAGGAGATTGCCACTAGTATTTGCTTAATAAGAATGTGAATGAAAAGATAAATAAATAAATGATATAAATCAATTGTGCCAACTATACTTCAAGTAAAACAGAATTCTAAGCAATAAATTAATGATTAATTTTAGTTTTTTTTACTATTTCAGAAATTAGCAGAAATGAAAATAGGTTAACATAGCCATAATATTCAAGGAGAAATACATTTTGATAAAGAATAATGCTGCCAAATATGAAAAATAATTTATGGATTAGTACTCTTGAATGCAAAGAATAGTAAAGGAGTGGGTTTTGCTAAGCAAATATGAAAGTACAAAATGAATATTGTGTGGCTTACAGATCTGATCACAATTTGGGGCAGCATAGGAAATGTGCTGCTAGTTAGATGACCTTAACACAGTCTGGGACATCACAAAAAGGGAAAGACATGATCCCGCTCCTATTCCATCATGGCAGAGGATTCCGTATGAAATATTTTAGACTCAGAAATGCATATTAGAAAAATTACTACATGTTATGCCCAAACTGTGAGAATCTAGCAACTGTAAATAAATTGTCAAATGCAATTAATGTTTTCCAACTTAGTGTTGTTAGAGAAACCAAGAAAAAGTATGACCTCTTCCCATATATAAGTAAGTAGAAATAGAACCAGCAAGATGGTGGCAAGTCAGGAGCTCCTAGAGTCAGCTCATGCTACAGGGCAGTTAGTAACCCCCCAGAGCTATCTAAAGCACCTGTCTGCTAGCAGCAGGAGACAAAAAGGTCATCCTGCAACATTGTTGAAAGATTGGGTGGAGAATAGTACCCATCTGCAGAGAATATGTGTAAGTAGGGCACTCCACGTCCCAGAGCCTGGTGCCCATCTTCCACTGGCTACACAAGCTGCCTAAGGAGTAATTCCATGCTTAAAATTGGAAGCTTCACATCCAAAAAAGGGGAAGGAAGAGATGGTTGGGCACCAACTTAAGATACTGATTTGTAAATGCAGTGGGCTATATTATAATCCTAAGAAGAGCTAAAGTTTGAACCTGTCCAAGTCAGAAAGAGACCTGTAACACCATTTTAACTCCTCCTTTGGCATAAGGGGAAGCAGCAATGACTGAAAATCACGGTGCTGGTGGAGACCAGCTTCTTCCATCCTGACCAAATGGCAGTTCTGGCATAAGCCCCCTCCCCACCTCTGGCAGCGACGTAGCTGGAAAGGCATGCACCAGCCTATCCAGGAAAATATAGACCACACCAAGGAGGCTGGGGATCATCCTATCTGTGCACTGCAGGCTGCCTCAGGGGCTACCCTGTGGCTGGAATTGGGAGCTCCATTTCCCAAAAACAGGGGAGGAAGAGACAATTGACCATTGATTTCAGCTACTAATTAGTAAATTTGGCTGGATAAAGTAAAACTCTGAAAATAGCTAACACTTTAAAATGTCCAAGTCAGAAAGTGATTGGTAGCCACCATTTTGACTACACACACAGCAGGCTCACTGAAAACCACCCAGGTGGGCCTGCAGCTCAAGCCTAGACTTCAGCCCCACCTCTAACAGGGAGGAAGCTATTGTGCACTGCAACTGCCTTTCCAGATAAATGAAGGTGCACATTTCACAAACAGAATAGTATGATATGTACAGGGGCAACTGCGGTCACCTTGGACCTGTAACGCATAGATTGCTCTCCATACCGGTAGCTCCATCCCAGCCCCAGGAAGGGGAGAAAGGCACTTGAAGCTTCATAAGTCTCTCTGGGCAACCATTGTCTAGAACTACACAACTTGGATTATTACACACAGCTGTAGCTTTGTCCGAACACCTGGCAGGAAGAAATGTGGAAGAAGTTTCATCAGTCCCTGGGGCACTGAGGATAGCTTGAGCCTCCACAGCTCACAACACCAACTGCATCCTTGGCTCCTACTACACAACCAGCAAGGGAGAAAGGGCAAGAAAGCCCTAAACTAAAGAGCAATACTGCACCCTGAATGAATACTCTAGTAAGCCTTTTGTCAAGACACAAAAAAATTTTAAATCCACAGCAAGAATCAGGAAGATGTGACCCAGTTAAAAGAGCAAGATAGGCCCCCAGATGGCATAAAGGATTTGAAACAACTAATCATAGATGTTCAAAGTAATTTCCTTAATAAATTCATTGAGATGGCTAAAGAGATTAAGGATATTAAGAAGACATTGGATGAGCACAAAGAAGAATTTGAAAGCAGACATAGAAAAATAGCAGATTTTATTGGAATAAAAAACCCAATAAATAAAATAATAAAATTTAAAATACACTGGAGTCATATAATAGCAGATTTGAGGAAACAGAGTAAAGCATTGGACAGCTTGAAGAAATGGCCTCTGAAAGTGAACAAACGAAATAACAAATGAAGAAATGAAGGGAAAAAATTGAACAGTGTCTCAGGGAAATAAATGACAACAAGAGATGTGCAAACACAGGTTCATGGGTGTCCCAGAAGGAGAAGAGAAGGGAAAAAGGTCAGAAGGACTGTTTGAAGACATAATGGTGGAAAATATCCAACTCTGTTGAAGGACATAGATTTCTACATCAAGACGCACAACATACTCCCATCCAAATAAACTGAGTTTGTAACCAAGAGACCAGCATTGCAGGAAATACTAAAGGGTGTGCTATGACCTGAAAATAATAGACTGGAGAAAGAGGTCTGGAAGACCATAAAGAAATGAAGATTATATCAATAAAAGTAAATAAAAATATCAGAAGAGTGGTGATAATATAAGACAGAAAAAAAATATTCAGGAATAAACTTAATCAAAGATGTAAAGCACTTATACCCAGAAAAATACAACTAATCATTAAAAGAAATCAGAAAGATCTAAATAATTGGAAGAACATTCCATGCTCACAGTTTAGAAGACCAAATATTCTTAAGAAGTCAGTTCTACTCAAATTGATACGCAGATTCAATACAATCCAGATAAAAATTCCACCAGAAATTCTAAACAAATGGAAAACATGATTATCAATTTTATGTGGAAGGGTGAGTGGTCCTGAATAGGTAGAAGCATCTTAAAAAGAAATGCAAAGTTGGAGAACTCTCATTTCCAGACTTTGAATCGTATTTCCTAGCAACCTGGTTAAAAACAGCATGCTACTGTCTTAAAGACAGACACATAGTCCAATTGAACCAAATTGATGGTTCAGAAACAGACACATCTAAGTCAAGAGATTTTTGACTAACCTGTCAAAAGCACTCAGCTCTGACAGAACAGTCCATTCAACAAATGGTGCTGAAAAAACTAGATATCCATACCCAGAAGGAACGAGGACCCATATCTCACACTTTATCCAAAATTTAACTCAAAATAGATCAAAAACCTAAATATAAAAGCAAGAACCATATTGTTTCTAGAAGAAAATATAGGAAAATATCTTCAAGACCTGGTAATAGGTGGGGGTTTCTTAAAGGAGATAAGAAAATGACTGAAATTGGGCTACTGATGTTTAATGTATGTCGAAGTTTTAATTAACTTTACTATAAAAGTGTGGAAATGTAAAGAGTTGATCGTAACACACTTAGTAAGAGCTGGTTTATAAATCAGAATGTGGCTGAAAATAGTAGTCTAGGGATGTAAATGACAATTGAAAGAAAGCTAGGGAATAATCTAGGAAATAAATAGCAGAGTAAACCCACAAGTGGATGAGAATTGTGGTTGATGTTACAGAGGCAAGAGTGTCCTTGGTGAGCTAGAGCAGGCATACGTCATTATTACAGGGTAGTGGGAATGTGGAGAAGCGTGGAAAAAATACAACTGGAGTGACTAATGGACTATGGTTAATAGAAATAATGTAATATTCATGCATCAATGCCAAAGATGTACTGTGCTAATAAGAGGGGAGTATGGAAAAGGTGTGCCAAATGTCTGCTAAGGACCTTGAAAGAATCTGATATACTTTCTCATATTTCTCTAAAAAATATTCCTCCACGGTGTGGTGTGTCGATAGAGGGATGTTGTTTGGGGATTCTGCACATGTGCATGATTCTTTTGTAAGCTTACAACTTCTGTCATAAAAATATATTTAAAAAATAGTAATAGGGTGGGTTGAGGGAAAAAACACCAAATGTAAGATAACGACTATAGTTAGTAAGTTTTTGGTAATATTCTTTCATAATTTGTAACAAATGTCTCAAAACAATGCAAGGTATTGGTGGTGGGTTGACACATGGGACCCCTATATGATGTTAGGCATGTTTGCTATTAAGTTGACAACTTGTACTATTCATTTATTACTGATGCATGTTCATGTGTAAATGATATAAAAATAATAATAACATGGTTTGGGGAAAAGTACATTGGTTCATTTAGCAGTAATATTTTATGCATTTTTGGCTTGTAAGTCCACAACTGTTACTATACACTTATTGTTTACATATGTGTACTGATGACTGATATACTTCAATAAATTTAAATATATATGTATGTATATACATATACTTGTGTGTGTGTGTGTGTGTATGGAGAGACCAGCTTACAAGGTTTTAATCCCTAATACTGTGCTCTGAGAATTTCACCTTCATCTTCACTGGTTCATTGCAGGAACATCCCTTGGCCAACATACATTTTGTAGCAACATTGTTGATCTGAGCCTCACAAATGGAGCCTTTTATCTGAAGTATATGGCCAGAGAAACAACAATTAATGATAAGATGAAAAATACTCAGGCTCCTCTTTTCCTGTGCTTTTATTACAGATTTTTTACAAACTTGAAATTTTCCTAGTTCATGATCCTCCTGTTCAGGTAGATCTAAGATATTAAATGGGATATGACACAAATGCTACCAGCAACACAAGCTTCTCTGCCTAACACAATTAGAGACTGTATTTTTGCTTGATTATTTTTCCTATCACGAGTTGAACAACATCTCTGCATCAGTCCCCTGTCATTTCCTCACAACATTAAGACTTTGATCAAATCATTCCTTCTCAGTGGAGACTTCCATGACTTTCCATGTCCCCAATTATTTAACTCTCCATGTTCCATGCTTATGACCATGTGTCTTTACCTACTTTTCTACAAAGAGTTTCAGGCCATTTGCTATCCTCTTAAATGTGAGCCTGTCCTGGGAATTCCATTAATCAAAAACAATACAATAGGAAATTGCTCTGATTCTAGGTTTTTAAGAAACAAAGAAAGGCTGCAAGATGATGGCACCATCCCAGAACCTCAGGCTCCTGCTCCTCTGTGTTTCACATGAGAGAAGATATGCAAACTTGAACATGGCATTCTCCTTCCAAGGTCATCTTCCTGTTCAGATATAAAATCCATCATATTAAAATAGGATATGAAATGAAAGGTGCAATCACCTATAAAGGTAAAATCAAATAAAAAAAAAGAAAATTTGATTTTCCCTCATAAAGGAAGGTAGATACCTTTACTCTCCTCCCTTTCCTTAGCTCATCAATTTTAGAAAAGTCAGATTATAAAAGAGTTCTATGTCCTTTTCAGAGGTATGTATATTTTTGTTTGTTTTTATTTTTTAATTTTTATTTATTTTTAGTTGGCTTTTTAAAAAGAAATATAGATCACAAAAAATGTTACATTAAAAATTATAAGGGGTTCCCATATACCCCACACCCCAACCCACCCCACTCTTCAAATGTATTTATTTTTAAAAGATAAATAGTTGCTTAATATACTGATCTTTTTTCCTTTATTAGACACTACGTATGTACTCTTGAGATTCTTGACACTTTGTTAGAAAATGTAGCAGCATTCACCAGGATGGGAATTTAATACTTGCTTTTTTTATTTTGTGGCTCTCTACCCAAGAAGATGACACCCTAGGAGAAGATGAACACATTCAAGGCTTTAATATTTGCATAAAACTATTAAACTTATTCTTGGAAGGCTGAAACTTAGTGGTTACCTGCAACAGTTTGCTCGGTCGGTAGAGGTGGGGTCTGGCTGCGGACGAGGGGTCGGTCCAGCTCTGGACGAGGGGTTGGTCCTGCTTGGGACGAGGGGTCGGTCCCGCTTGGGACGAGGGGTCGGTCCGGCAGCAGACGAGGGATCGGTCTCACAAGGGGTTGTGCGGTTCGGCTGAAGTGGTCGCCCGGCGAAGCCGGCGACGAAGGGGTTGCCCGGAGAAGCAGGCGACGAACTGGGGACAAGGGAGGCCAGGCCCTTGTCGGGGGCTCTCAGGACTGGAGGGCGCATGGCAGAAGAACTACCGCGGAGACAAGGTAAACATGCAAGTCCACTTTATTGAGGGAGAGGCAACAGTTTTATAGGGGCTGGGGAAGGCTGATTGGTCGAAGCCATGCCCTGTTCTGATTGGTTGCCGGCGAAAGGTCAGTGGGCGGTACTGGATGGGGGAGGGGTGGTGATTAGGGATTGGCTGTCGCTATTGCTGGGGGAAGGGGCAAGGTTTAGGGATTGGTGGCTGCTGTTGCTGGGGTGGAGGGCAGACTGGATTTTTCCGCCCACGCCTGGCTGTTGCTGCTGTCGGGGGAGGGGAAAAGGGCAGACTGGAATTTTCCGCCCTGCGCCTGCGCAGGGGGAAAGAAGAAGAAGGGTGCCGTCCCACAGGCATCGTGTGGCGCCATCCGGGAGGAGGGGCGGCCGCGGAAGCATGGCTGCCAAGAAGGGGAGACCCGAGGGCACTCTGCGCCCATGCCGAGCTCCCTTCAGGGGTGGCGGTGAGTCCGACCAGCCACCCTATTATGGGGACAGCGGCTTGGCCTGCCGCGGCCGCTCCCCCGCCAGGCCAGCAAACCACACTTCAGCCCGAGGGGTGACCGCTGTTACCAAAAGTTCCAAGGGGACAGAGAGGGAAGAATAGGTACATGGTGCATATTTAGAGTCCTGGCACTGTTCTGCATTACTTTTCAACGATGGATGCATTATGATACATTATGTCAAAACCCAAAAAACAGTGCAGTTTAAAGTGTAAACCGTAATGGAGGCCATTGTCCATGGATAGTAGCAATGCTTCAATATTTGTTCATCAATTGCAACAAATGGACCATAGTCATGTCAGATATTATTAATAGGTTAAAATGTGAGAGGAGGGGGGGTGGGGTGTATAGGAAGCCCCTATATTTTCTATGTGACTTTTCTGTGACTAAAATCTTCTTTGAAAATAAAAAAAAAAAAAACAAATAAGACACTGAGGGAACATACAGAAGAAATTATCAATATCCATAAAAGATAGATCATATTGTTATGAAAGATGTAATACAGACAAGATTTGTCTTTTTTTTTTTTGGAGGTTTTGGATTACGTAAAAGTTACTTTGATGGCAGGGAAGGATAACTGATGCAATGATTGTGCAGTGCAAATTGTGTGGTCAAAGTGTAAACCATAGTGTAAGCTATAGACCATGGTTAATAACAATGTTTCAATATTTGATCACCATTTACAGCAAATGTACCACACTAATGAAAGGTTGTTAATGGGGGAAAGGATGAGGGATGGAGTATATAGGAATCCCTCATATTTTTGATATAACTTTTATGTAATCTAAAACTTCTATAAAAATAGAGGAATATCTTTCTCAATCACCTGGGAACCATCTCTTGGAAATGGAATAATCAGGTAGATAATGCCATTCTCTCCCATTTTCTGTGGGAGAATGGGTGCAAAACTTAAATGGACACCTGGCTCCAAGTTGAAAAATTACCCTAAAAATATGAAAATTTTATATTTCTCTTTCATGTTTCCTTAGAAAAAGGCAATTAACTGAGACGGAGGCTCACCGCCATTGCCAGATGAGTTTAAGATGAACTATTTGTGATGAATGGAGCTGTCACTCTTCTATCTGGAGAACTAGTTATCATTTACCATGAGAACATGTGCAAAATTAGTTGTTTTCCTACCAGATGTCTAAAAGGTCATTTTTTTTTTCTGTGTTTGCAGCCTCTTTAAAGTATTGTCTGGATATGCATTACTTTTCTATTTTAATTTAATCAAACTGTTTCCTTTCTCATCTACCTTTTTGGTGTAGTTTCATGATTGGAAAGATGTTTTATTTTGAATTATATTTTCCCCAAGTCTGATGACATGGATTGAATTAGCTGGAAACTTACTGAATTAAGCAGGTAATTTACAGGACTTGTGGGCACATAGCAGTCAGGTAAAGGACCCTGAATTATTCTGTGTCCGTACTAGATCTTCATCTTTTTTGGAATACTATGCAGATAAAACACATTTTTTATCAAGTCTGGGAAATACAGAATCTCTAATCCCATGAGAAGCAACATATGGTTAGCTAATTTGGAAGCCAGAACATTCTCTGCTACTATTTCTCCTAAAGGAGTACTATATCCCTGTTACATTGGGAAAAAGCTTATGATAAAAGAGTATTGATGTTGACTGGCAATGATTCCTTTGATTTTGATGAATTAATGTGTTTGTTTGGCTCTTAGATCTCATCTCAAGCAAATAAATTACTGGGATGTATGCAATTTACATCATTTTAGAGGAAAGGAGAAAATCATTTCAAAGGCTTGCAGGTAAGATTATGAAAACTAGAAGAGGAAATGTAAAAATATAAGCCACTTTCTCTAGAGGATGCCTTCCTTCTTTCTCTATTGTCCTCACTTGATAGGGAGGGTGACTCCCTTGTTAGGTACTAATGTGGCAGGTGATTGTAAATTGAAGCCTATGCTCCTTTGCCTTTTAGAAAATTTAAAGACCCTTAAAAATATGGAAAATCTACTCTGCCTATGCTCTAGAAATTGAACAAGAAATACTGACTGACAGTCTATCTGTATACAACATGGTTAGCTGAAAAATTTAAGCCTATTATTGAGACCTACTGCTCAGAACAAAAGATTCCTTTCAAAATATTACTGCATACTGACAATGTACTTGGTCACCCAAAGCTCTGATGGAGTTGTACAGTGAAGTTCAGATTGATTTCATGCCTGATAACCCAACATCCATTCTGCAACCCATGTATTAAGAATTCATTTTGAATTCAGGCCTTATTATTTAAAAATACATTTTGTAAGTCTCAGCTGCTATAGACATTGAGTTTTCATATCGATCTCAACAGAGTAAAGGGAAAGATTTGTAAAAATTGTTCACCATTATAGATGACATTAAGTTTATTTGTGATTCATGGGAGGAGTTCAAACTATCAAAATTAACAGGACTTTGGAAGAAGTTGATTCCAACTCCCATGGAAAATGTTTAGGGGAAGTAGCTGCTGATGGTGTGGATATAGAAAGAGAACTAGAATGTCACTGTTTCATTGTAAAAGAATGAATACAGCATTTACTCGAATAAGAAGTAACATCCTCAGAGATATAGAATGTTTAAGCTTTGCAAATTCCTTCATAAAATTTTTCTCACTTGACTATTTGTATTTGTACTTTAGATATACCTACACAAAAGAAAACAATTATGATTCTGTATATGTCTTAAGTCTGTCACAGTTTATATAGCATATTTATTATATAATCACATCAAATTTTCCCAAAGTAGATATTTTTAGCTCATTGAATATGGATAAGAAAAGTGAGGTCCAGAGAAAACAAAAGATTGAGATCTTGAGGACTTAAACCAAGAGCTTTTTAGTATTGCTTTTTTATTTTTTCTACTATGTCTTAGCTCCTTCATTTCTCCTATAAGTTAATTGTAGGGGATACTCCTTGAAATATCAACAAAGGCATGTGTGACACTGTCTGGTTTCTCCTCCTGGCTTTCTACTCTCATCTGTAACAAATGTTCCACAACAATGCAAGGTATTGGTGGAGGGATGATATTTGGGGGTTCTGCAGGTTATACATGACTGTTTTGTAAACTCACAACATCTTCAATAAAGATTTTTTTAATTGAAAAAAAATAGAGAAAGAGAACTAGACTAAGAAGCGAAGCCTGAAGATGCGACTGAACTTCTGCAATCTCATGATACATATTTAACCAATGAGGAGTTGCTTTTTCTGAATGAACAAAGATATTGGAGTCTTGAAATATAATCTATTCCTGGTGAAGATTCATCTCAAGGACACCTGGAACGTTCTCCAGGATACACTAAATGTTTTTTTTTTTTTTAGATTTATTTTTATTTATTTAATTCCCCTCCCCTCCCCCGGTTGTCTGTTTTCTGTGTCTTTTTTTTGCTACGTCTGGTTTCTTTGTCCGCTTCTGTTGTCGTCAGCGGCATGGGAAGTGTGGGCGGCGCCATTCCTCGGCAGGCTGCTCCCTCCTTCGCGCTGGGCGGCTCTCCTTACGGGTGCACTCCTTGCGTGTGGGGCTCCCCTATGCGGGGGACACCCCTGGGTGGCACAGCACTCCTTGCGCACATCAGCACTGCGCATGGGCCAGCTCCACACGGATCAAGGAGGCCCCGGGCTTGAACCGCGGGCCTCCCATGTTTGTTATCAGAACTAATCTCAACAAAATTGGGCAGATTGATATTTACAAACTAATTTCTCTGACCACAACAAAATGAAGCAGGAAATTAATAAGGGGCAGAGAACCATAGCTGGCATAAAGATATGGAATTTAAACAACACATTCTTAGACAATCAGTGGATCAAGGAGGAAATTGAAAAAGAATTAGTAACTGCCTTGAAATGAATGAAAATGAGAGCAGAATATACAAAATATATGGGATGCAGAAAAAGCAGTGAAGAAATTTATAGCCATGAATGCTTATATGGATGGAAGGAAGGAAGGAAGGAAGGAAGGAAGGAAGGAAGGAAGGAAGGAAGGAAGGAAGGAAGGAAGGAAGGAGAAAGGAAGGAAGGAGAAAGAAAGAAAGAAAGAAAGAGAGAAAGAAATAGCATAGATCAAAGTCCTAACTGAACATCTGGAAGAACTATAAAAAGAACAAAAAATTAATCCCAAAGCAAACAGAAAATAGAAATCACAAAGTTTAGAGTAGAAATGACATGAGAATTAAAAAAAAAAAAAACAGAAAGGAAATATTAACAGTTCCAAAGATGGTTCTTTGAGAAGCTTAATGAAATTGACAAACCTAGGAAGCAGATATGGCTCAACCACTTGGGCAGCTGTCTATCATATGGGATGTCCAGGATTCAGGACCCAATGCCTCCTGAAAGAGAAGATGGCAGAGGCCACCCCTCACCACAACAGAGCTAGATGCCACCGCAACAGAGCTAGAAACTACCATAAGAGAGGTAGACTTCACCACGCTGCAACAGCAGAGGCCACAAGCCAGCAGGCACCACAGCTCACAGGAAGCATGTGTGGCTCATTCTTTGGGCACTCCCCTCTCAAGTGGGAGGTACAGGTGTAGTTCCCAAGACTTCCTCAGCAAGGTGAGCAAACAATTAGCATACACATAAGAGAATCATCTGGGGTAAGAGGGGAGTAAATGAGGTAAATTTTATTAAAAGTAGTTTAAAAAATAGACAAACCCTTGGCCTGACTAACAAAAAAGAGACAGAAGATGCAATTAAAATAAAAAATGAGAGAGGAGATATCACCACTGACTCCACAGAAAAAATATGTCATAAGATGATATTTTGAAAAAATATATGCCAATAAGATGGCTAACTTAGATGAAATGGACAATTTTCCAGAAACACACAAGCAACGTACTTTGAAAAAAGAATAAATTGATGAACTCAATGTACCAATGACAAGTAACAATACTGAAATAGTCTTTCAAAACCTTCCAACCAGGAAAAGCCCAAGATCATATGGCTTCAGAGTTTATTCTACCAAGCATTCCAGAAAGAATTAACAGCAATCCTACTTAAATTCTTCCCAAAAATACCTGTGGAGGGAACATTGTCTATCTAATTCATTTTATGATGCCAACAAAACCTGAATACCAAACCACATAAAGATGTCATCAGAAAAGAACCCACTGACCAATCTTTTTAATGAACCTGCGTGCTAAAATCCTCAACAAACTATGTACAAAACATATTCGGCAGCAGATCAAATCAATTTTAAAACATGACCAACTGGGTTTCATCTGCGATATACAAGGATGTGCCAATATAAAAAAAAATCAATAAATATAATAAACCACATTAGCAGATCAAAAGAAAAAAATCATATAATAATTTTTATTGATGCAGAAAAAGCATTTGACAGAAATACAGCATCTTTCTTAATAAAAACACTTCAAAAGATAGGAAGAGAAGAAAACTCTCTCACCATGATCAAGGGCACTTACGAAAATCCCACAGCAGAGAGGCGGGTCAAGGTGACGTCAAAATAAGTGCACCCACATCATCTCACCTACAAAGAAAACGGCTCAGTGGGGACAAAATCCTGCCTGAGTGAACTGTTTTGGGAAACCTACAAAGCAGGAGGCTTCTGGACATGGATCTGGAGCGATAAAAAGTGTCAAGGTAAAACCGTGGTTCCTGCTGCTTGTGGAGCTGGGGAAGGCAAGCCCCGCCCTTAGGGCAGGAAGCCGCAGCTCTCCCTGAGTCCCGTGATCCCTGGACACGCCTTCACCCAAACCACGTTCCCCGAACCCGCATTCCAGACCCCAGGGTTCCCCTACCCCAGACCCCGGTGCTCCCCGAACCCCGCCGGTCTCAGACAAACGACAAAATTTGGAGGGCGCTGATGAAGGGTGCTGAGGGGTCTGATGAATGTGGGTTCAGATGTGTGGACGCCCCTTTGTGAGCTTGAGGAGCATTCCAGATGGCTTGAGGAGACACTGGGAACAGGTGAGAGGGGAATCTGCTGAGGCAGCCTGAGTCACCTAAACTCCCTGGGATAGGGGAAATGGGTCTAGGAGTAGGTGGAGTCAGGCAATTAACTAGTCCTGTGCAGCACGCCAAAGGGAGGGGGGCAGGAGGAAGTGCTTGCAGGTTTCCAAGAGCATACTTAGGGCTCCTGGCAAGGTGTGGGTGCTCTCTCTCAAGGAGACTGAGAGTCATTACTTTCTGTGTTGAGTTGGTTCACCAGGGTCAATGTGAATCTGGGTGGAGAACTCTCACACGGCTTCCTGCTAAATTCACCAGGAAATCAGCACTGAACCTTACTGAGCTTCCCTTGTATGTAATGGTTTTCTTTTCCCTTGCTGCCTTCAGTATTTTTTCTTTGTTTTCAGCACTGGATAATTGGGCAAGTATATGTCAGAGGTAGGCCTGTTGGGATTTATACCATTTGGGATGTGCTGCACTTACTGAACAATTACATCCATCTCCCTCAATAGATTTGTGAAATACTTCAGGCATTATTTCCTCCAACACCCCTTCTGTCCCCACTCCCTTCTCTTCTCCATCCGGGATGCCTATAAAGTACATGTTTCGGCATTTTGTGTTACCTTTCAGACCTAAGTCCCTACTGAATTTTTTGAAACTTTTCATCTACCAATTCTACTATCTGTTTGATTTCATATGAACTGTCTTCCACATAAATATTTCTTTCCTTTTCCTCTTCAAATCTGCTGTTATTTGCTGTGAGAGGGCATTTTTTATTTCTTGGATTGTGCCATTCATCACCATCATATCTGTTATATTTTTGGGTATATTTGCAATTTCTTCCATATGCTATCCAAGTGTGTTTTTAATATCATTAATCTTTACCTTCACTTCATAATTTTGGTCCATGAGATTTGTTTGGACAGCTTTGATTAATTTTTTGATGTTCTAATCCTCTTCCTGTTCATTGGATTAGGTCATGTCTCCCTTATTCTTGGTATGGTTCTTAATTTTTTGTTGCTCCCCGGTCATTTTATCTTGATGGGATTGTTCAGTTGATTAGCTTCTCCCTCTAGTCTCATGTTTTATTTACGTGCTGTTTTTGTGTGTGTGCATTAAGTTTTCTCTTTGCCACTTTGTTCTTCTTATTCTATTTCCTTGTTGTTGTCTAAGTTCCATTGAAGGGAAAAGATTAGGGCCAGGGAAAGCAAAAGCACTAATAAAAGAAAAGTATAATAATAGTATTGATTGTAACTGTTACCAGAAGAACCATATGAGACCTATGAGAAAGAATATTAGACTCACATAAGCAGTGCAAAGTTATAGGAATAAAAAAGTGGAGTGCCTATAATAACATGGGAAACTCTACATGGAGAAGAACTGCTGAAGGCAGGGAGAGGGAAAAAGCTGTGATATTGGGGCATTTTGGGGACTTGGAGTTGTCCTCATGATATTGCAGGGACAGATCCAGGACATTATATTCCCTGACATAACCCACTGAATGGACTTGGAGAGTGTGTAAACTACACCATAAACTATAATCCATGCTGTGCAGCAATGCTCCAAAATGTACTCTATCAAATGCAATGAATATACCATACTATTGAAAAAAGTTGTCAGTGTGGGAGGAGTCGATGGTGTGGGGAGTGGGGTATATGGGAACCTCTTATAATTTTAAGGTAACATTTTGTGTGATACATGTATCTTTTAAAAAAAGGTAATAAAAATGTAAAAAATTTGTATATTTATAAATATATATCAGCTGGCAGGTTTGCCAATGTCATACTGTGCCCCCTGTTCTCTTCCTCCTGGTCTCTGCCAGCTGCACCTTCATCGTGTAGTTGTTTTGGAAGTGACCACACTCTAGGCCAAGATGAGCTGTGTCAAGGAGGCTTGCCACCGCAGGTCAGTGTGGTTGCCTCCAGACCTGAAGTCCTCAGTGAGCAAAGGAAGGAGCCCCAGGCCTCTGTTTTCCTCCTGAAGCTCCTGCCTCTACACTCTACACACAGGGCTTCACCAACAGAGGCTCCAGCTCCTCGGTGCTTTAGCTGGTGCTTTGTTTGGTCCATGGCTGGGGCATCTGCTACACAATTTGGAAACATCTGTGGGGGTTATGTGCAGCTACCTGCTCTCCAAGACTTTTGGCAAACAGTTGATGGTCTCCTGCTTCCTGGTATAGGGGACCAAACCATTTCATTTGTGTAAAGACAGTCTCCAACCTTTCATCCCGTATCTCTCTGGATGTTCTTTTATTCCATAAAACTTCCCTTAAATTGCTCACCACCTCCCTAGTGACCTTACATCCTGGGATGCTCTTTCAAAAATTTAGCAGAAACACTGTAATTTGAATGGAACAAGAAACTCTATTCATCTAAATATTAGAAAAGTGTGTTTCCTCCACAATTTCTTGCTAATGACCTACCTCTTCTACAATCCAAGGGAAGCAAGCTGACAAACTGCATGGGACTTGCACATGGAGCTGAAATGCACAATGACTTCTGTGGTTCTGTTTGTGTTCAGATGCACTAACGTCACCATGTTTATCAAACCTCCTTCTGATCTCTTGTCCTGACAATTTGTCTGATTGCAAACAGAGTACTAAGGGTGAATGGAGTAATCACTGTATGATTTAGATATGTTCTAGAGAAACCCTTATCCTTCTGGGTGAGTGGGCACAGGTCCCTTGATTCACACGAATCCAATGACCGTCATTACACTTTCTAATCTGTCCTTTCTGTATTGGAATCCCTTCATCTCCACCTACTAGGAGGAAAGACTCAACCCACCAGGATATCAGTCAATGTATTCTCTGAATGGTCTTTAATTTGTCATTTGAAAAGAAGAATTGAGGAATAACTTTATATTTTAATTAAAAGAGAAATCCTTTGTTTCTGATATTATTATGCTGCATTTTATTAATAATTATCATAAAGTTCCCAGTGATTCCTGAGGCTACAGTATTCACTTGGCACAAACCACGTTAATACTTCCAAGGACAGAAGGACATGAACAGATAAACTGAACAGCTCTGTGATCTTGTGCCCGACAAGAGTACCTCACCAGTACTTACCAGAACTGTTGTCCTTGAGTTTCATCTGCTGGAATTTTCTTGCCAAGTGTCTTAGCCAGAGCTGTTGCTCTATATCAATGCTCAGGAATGATCAGCAGGAAGAATGAATTCCTAGATGTGATTTGGGGCAACAGATAATGCTTTGACATCAAGGAATTCATTTCAAAAATGAGTTTCTTTTGATGCAGCTTCAGTATCAAAAGCGGAGGTGAAGTTGTACTTTGTATACTGAAGTAGGTGGGGGGAAGGATAAACAAGGAATTTTTGCACCATTACAAGTGTGTGCCTTTGCCCTTAGCAGGACTCTTGAATTTTCACTGTTGCCCAGATTTTGCAACAACAACATGACTTATCACTTCTTAATTTACAGGAAGTTTCCCAAATAAATGGATATAAATGGTACAGTTTCCAAAAATAATGGGCCAGATCCCTGAGGTCAGCAGTCCTGGTAAAATAATAATATATATTGGAAAACAATACCTAAAGAAAGAAGAAAGACTAGATCAGATTAGAAAAAAGAAGAGATAAGATGAGAGGGGAAGAGAAGAAAATGTGTAACTTTGGGCAGAAATTTTATAAATTCAGACAACAAATAATTTTTTAACTCTAAAGCCATTTTTATACAATAAGTATTTAAGGGTAGCATAAAGAGTCTACCTTCATTTCCAGAGCTTCTGAGGACTCTAGAGACATGTGGACACTATTGGCAGGGCAGAGAACTCAAGCAAATGAGCACCCATCCGTGGGCCTTTCCTTGGAATATATATAAACTATCTCTCCAATGTAACCCACTTAGGCTCATGTAGAATTTCCTTACACATGGTTCTTTTTCCCCTTTGATTTGAACCTATATTAGCACTACATCCATTAAATATCTGTCCCTAAGACTTAAATCTTCAGTCTGTTCATTAGCTGTTTAAGCCTGAATCCCAGCAAAGTTGCAGTCAACACCTACTCTTTAATTTATATCACTTACTCAGGACAGCTAACAAAATGTGATGAAGGACAATGTCCATCGAAAAAAAGTCAGAGAAAATCCATAACTTAAGGTGAGACAGTTCCATCCATCTCCCCCATTGGATCTCAGCTCCCTCTAAATCAGAAGCAGAGCAGTCCTCACCAACACAAAGACCTCCAACTGAGGAATGAACAAATGTAAGGGAGAATGCACCTATCGACCAATGTAAACTTATTATACTAGTAATTGAGGAAAGTATAATATTGTTATGAAGACAGGGGTCTCCAGAGGATCTGAGGGGAGGGAGAGGGAACAATAGTATAAAGTGGCATTTTCGGGAAAATGGCAGTGTTCTGTGTAATACTGTAAAGGCAAATAGAGGCCATAATAGATTTTATCAACACTATATAATTATGGGCTGCAAAGTATAAAATATATTGGAATTTGTAGGCCATGGCTAGTAGTAATTCTTCAATATGCATTCATTATTGTAACCTACTATCAAAGCAATTAAAGAGGGTTTTAATATGGGAGAATGTGACAGTAAAATGTGTTAGGGTTTTGGGGAATCACCTGTATTTTTGATGTAACTTTTCTGTAATCTAAAATTTCTTTCAAAATAAATTTGAAATAATTGAAATAAAAACTGCCTATATTGTAACAACATTGAATGCTAATTTACCAAACTTCCCAATAAAAAGACGCAGATGGCAGAATGGATAAGAAAATAGAGTCTATTTCTATTCTGTATACAAAAGACTCACCCTTGGCCTGGGATACAAATATTGAAAATGAAAGGCTGGAAGAAGATATTCCAGGCATGCAGTAATTTAACCAAAATTCAGTTTGCTCATTAGTAGTGTCCAGATACACTCCTGATTTTTGCTCTTTGAACTTATATTAAACCACTGTGATGAGCTCTTTTACTAGCTCTAGTAACTTTTTCATAAATATTTCAGAATTTTCTAAATGTAAGAACATGTTATGTGCAAACAGTGAGAGTGTCACTTCCTTGTTTCCAATTTCGGTGCCTTTCATTTATTTTTCTTCTCTATGCACTTTAGCTAGAACTTACTTCTAATACAATGTTGAATAACAGTGATGACAGTTGCATTTTTGTCTTGTGTACAATCTTGGAATGATTTAAAACTTTTTAAAATTCCTTATTCTATTTATTTTTTAATTGTCTTTTTTTTAAAGGTACATAGATCACAAAAAAATTACATTAAAAAATATATAAGGTACCCATATACCTACACCCCTCCCCACCCCACTCCTCTCACATCAACAACCTGTTTCCTCATTGTGGCACATTCATTACATTTGGTGAATACATTTTGGAGCACTGCTGCCTTGAGAATAACGTTGGCTGTGAGTTTTCAATGCATGCCTTTTATCAGGTTGAGAAATATTCCTTCTATTCCTATTTTTCAAAGAACTTTATCTAGAAAGGGTGTCAAATTTTGCCATCTACCTTTTTGGCATCAGTGAAGATGATTATGAAGTTTTTTCCATTTGATTTGCTATGGTGGTGGATTATGTTAATTTATTTTCTTGTATTGAACCACCCTTGTACATCAGTAATAAAACGCACTTGTGCATGGTGTGTAATACTTTTAATATGCTGTTGGATTTGATTTGCTGGTGTTTGTTAACAATTTTTGCATCTTTGCTCATGACAGAGATTGGTCTGTGAATTTCTTTTTTTGTGGTATCTAATCTGGTTCTGGTATTAAGGCAATGTTTGCTTCATAAAATGAGCTGGGTAATGTTCCATCCTCCTCAATATTTTTAAGAGTTTAAAGAGGCCTGGTCCTCATTCTTCTAGAAATGTTTGATAGAATTTCCTTGGGAAGCCATTGGTCTTGGACCATTCTTTGTTGGTAGATTTTTCTTGACTAATTCACTTTCTTTATTGGGTTTATTTCTTCACTCTTTGTAATGTCAAAGTAGTTGTGCTTCTTCAGAATTTGTCCATTTCACATGGGTTGTCTAATTTCTTGGCACAAAGTTTTTTTATAATATCCTCTTATCATCCGTTTTATTTATTTGGTGTCAAACTTTATGTCTCTCCCTTCATTCCTGATTTCATTTATTTGCATCTTCTCTCTTTTTTCTTGGTTAGTCCTACTAAATGTTTATAAATTTTATGTTATTTCTCAAAGAGCAATGTTTTGGTGTTATTGGTTTTCACTATAGATTTTTATTAAATCACGACTTCATTCATTCCTGCTGTAATCTTTGTTATTTCTTTCTGCTTGTTTTGGATTGCAGTGCTGTTCTTTTCCTCATTCTTGGAAGTCAATAATATCTTTGATTTTAGCTCTTCCATACTTTTTAATATAAGAAGGTAGGGTAATGAATTTCACTCCTAGAACGTCCTTCACTGAATACTATAAGTTTTGATAAGCACTTTTCATTTTCATTGAAATCTACATATTTACTAATTTCTCTTGCAATTTCTTCTTTGACCAACAGTTTGTTTTAAAATTTATTATTTAGTGTCTATATATTTGCAAATATTCCCATTCTCTGTCTATTATGCATTACCAGCTTCATTCCATTTATGATGCATGAAAGCACTTTGTATAATTCCAAACTTTTAAAATATATTGAGACCTGATTTTTTATTAACATGTGTTCTCTCCTGGAGAAGTTTCCATGAACACTTCAAAGAATGCATACCCTGCTGATTTGGGGTGCAATTATCTTTACATCTTTTAAGTCTAGCTTTCTACCATATTGTTCAAGTTCTCTGATTACTTTTTTACCCTCAGTCTATTTGTTCTATCTATTGATTATTGAAGAGATATATTTTACTCCTTTCAGAATTGTCACAGTTTACCTCATATATTTTGGTTCTCCCTGGTTAGTTCCATAGATATTGATGCCTGTTACTCCTTCCTGGTGAATTGTCCCTCTTATTAAATTGAATGTCCTACTGAATCTCAATTCATTTAAAATCTCTTTTTGCTGATATTTGTGTACGTGTCCTTGTTCTTGTGTTTGAGAAAATTATCATTTTCCATCCTTTCAATATCAGCCTACTTATACGTTTTGTTCTTATGTGACTCTCTTGCAGATATCATAAAGATAGCCCATTTCTTAAATCCATTCTGTTATCCTGTACCTTTTTATTGGGAAAGTTTATCCATTAACATCCAATGTTATTATTTTAATATATTACTTTCTTAAACCATTTTATCCTTTGATAGCCACAGGCATGTGGATCCATACTGTCTGCTCTGAGGGTGGGAGACTGGGTGCCAGCAACTGCAGATTTACTCATGGATCTTCTGCACTGAGATACCTTTTCTTGACCCCTCTATCTTCTGGGTGCTGGACAGCCTTTCCCTGCTGTCCTAAGTCCTAGAACTAGCTACGTTCTTACAGTGTCCGCCTGGCCTCTAGCTATTTTTCTGGCATAGAAGTGACTTCTGTGCCTCTCTAATCTTCCATCTTCCTGGATGCTCTCCCATTGACTATTTTCTCTGCACAGCTCCTGCACTTCATGCTCTTATCCAGGTAATACCCAACACATCATGTTCCAGTTGCAGATATACCATCAGAATAAATGAGTATGGAAGGATTGATTAACTCTGGCAGGTTTACTAACTTTCAGGATCCTCAAATGATTGTACATGGTTTGGGACACTTGTTTCTCTGCTGTGCTCTAAACACACAAAATAGACCTTCACTTACTGTTTATATTAATAGAAAAATAACTTCAAGTACTTCAGCAGGAAATTCTGAATCTAGGAGCACATATTATTTTGACCTTTGAAATTTTATAAACTATTGCTTCGTTTGCGAGATAGGTTGAGTTTATGTTTCTCAAGTCATACAGTCATTTTCTTTAAATGTACTTCTAAATAAGATGGGATGCTGCATTATAACTTTTGTAGAGAAGTCTCAGATGCAATTCCTCTAATGAATATATCAGGAAGCAGGTTTTCTTATTCAGTCTTACCCTTGAAAATGAGATTAATAATTGGTCTTGAATGATCAGATTTTGTGACAAACTCATTGAATATTAATATATACAATAAAATATAATTTTTCCATGTAAAACCCACAGCATTAGGAGAAGCCATGCTTTTCTGTATAAAGTGCACCCTATTTTCACGTAACAAAATTCATAGAAAACAATTACAGCATATTGTCCATAATTGAAACCTGGAGTTGGAAAAGGGTATTAGTGGAGAGATGCTTAAATTGAAATAAAATCTAGTCATTTTAGATGTATTAATGCACCATGGTTACATGAAATGTTAAATTTGCGTATACTGGAGTATGGCAAACAGAAACTCTGTGTTACCTTTGCAGATTTCTGTAAATCTAAAATAATTAAAAATTACGTGTTGTTTTAAAAACAGTCAAATATATGTATTTGTAAAGCTTATTGAACACTGGATGTGCCATCTTTCTTTGACACCTAATTTTTCTTTAATCATTCCAAACACTCCTTTTTTAATGCAGCCCTCTTCGGACCAGGCTATTTGGAACACCAATGTATACAAAGGTTCTCCCAGAGATTCCTGAGCATAAATGGCTTAAAGGGAGTTACATTCCAGACCTTGACTTGATAATTGTGTGTTATCCAAATTTGTCTTAAAACAAACAAATATAAATTACTCATCTTTATTACTGAGGACTTTATATGAATTTATAATTGTATTCACTGTAATATTAGATATTTTACTATCACCAAAATGAATTTCCAAATCTTTTCTGAATTATCATAAATTGCAAAACAAAATTGCTATAGAAATCAATTGATTTTCTATTTAAAGGTGGAGTTACTCTAATAAAACTGGTATCATTTGTCTTTCTGCAAAATTATTCTCTATTTATGGAGCAAGCCATAGAAGATATCACTTCAATTTTCTCTACATGGAAACAGAATCAAAATGAGCAAAATTATTTTATAAGAACCCTTACTTTGAGCAACATAAAAGATCTCAGGAGGTAACTCCTATGCACCCTGCAGCTCTAGGCCTCGTGGAAATTTCAGGCACACAGGCTCATAAGCATAGTCATCAGGATCGAGTTGCTGAGGGCAGGGAGATGGAAAAAGAGATGTGATGTGGGTGGCATTTTTGGGACTTGGAGTTGTCCTAAATGATATTGCAGGAATAGATGCTGGACATTATATATCCTGCCATAACCCAGTGAATGTGCTGGGGGAGAGTGTAAACAGCAATATATACTATAATTCAGGTGGTGCAGCAATGCTCCAACATGTATTCACCAAATGCAATTAATATGCAGCAATGACGAAAGACGTTGTTGATATGTGAGGAGTGGGTTAGAGTGTGCGGTATATGGGAAACTCTTATATTTTTTAAATATAATATTTTTTGCAATCTATGTATCTTTAAAAAGAAAGGCAATTAAGTAAAATAAAAAATAAAAAGAACCCTTATTATCTAAACGAAAGCTCATAATTCATGCACATATAAAAGAACCTTCAACCACTACACAAAGTAAAATTTGTCATGTCCCATACTCTTAAATGCTTATGCAGAATTGCTAGCCTATGTTGTTTAACAGATTCATGTCTCCCTGATTTCATGTGGTCAACTCAATGGCATAGAGTAAATATCTATAAACTTACCTGCCTATTTCGTATTTATAATGTTCTAATGGTTGAGAAAAATTCAGTAGTTGTGAACCATACACTTTCATTCTTCATGACATGCTTCACCAGTCACTATCTGTGACCAGGAAGACTTAGTTGTGCAAAGTTTATATGGACAGGGACCAAGAAAAGTTAGGTGCATAATTGCTGGTCAATCGCAAATTTAACTTGTTAAACTTAAGAGTATTCTCTACCATGCATCAATCTCTTCTACCATGGCAGTAGATGCTAGTGTAATTTAAAATAGAAGGGTCTATGAAGTCATCCTGGCTTATTTTAACTTAATTATCAATAATGTTTTATGAGGATATACAATGTTTTAGACAATTTAACTAGAAAAGACAAGAGGTCTATTATTAAGGTAGCCAGGACAGTTTCAGGCAAGCCTAATGCAACACTACCCAAAAATGAACTCACCCACACAAAGAGCATGACACAACGTCTTATAATCATCAAAGATGGTCACAATTTATGAGACAGTTATTTATTAAAATAAGCTGGGAAACTTGTTAAAAACATGAATCTTGGGCGACATTCCAGTTAACCTGGTCAGAATTCCCAGAGTCTGGGCCATATACAATCAAGACCCCAAGTTTTTCTTTTGTAGACTTTCTGAGCATTCATGGATTTGGACATTTACTCTATATTAATGTAATGATATCTTGTGAAGAAATGAGAAATGTGAATTTGATTTAGTGTAAGAATCATGTTGTCCCTCATTGAGAAGAATGTGGAAAAAGATGAGGTAGGGTATTCAAGACAAGTAAGGTAAGAAATGGAGCCAGCAAATACAAAGTGGATTAGCCGCTAGAAGCCTCATGAGGTCTGAACATATATTTTTCTATGTTTGCAGTCATCTGAAGTAGACTCTGCAAAACAACCCTAATCCTGGGAACCTGTGTGAGTTACCTCATATGTAAAATCTTTGTGGGTGTGATTAAATTAAAACTTCAGATGGGAGAATTGCCTGAGTCATAACCCTGGACCCCAAATGCGATCACATATATTCCCCAAGGAGGGACATTTGACCACAAATAGAAAATAAACTGGTATTAAAACAGTAGGCATCAGGAATCTGTGCTTCTGTTTGTTGCATCATCTTGTTGTGTCAGCTCTTTATGAGCGCGGTGCCATTTCTGGGCAGGCTGCATTTCTTTCATGCTGGGTGGCTCTTCGTACAGGGTACGCTCCTTGTGTGTGGGCTCCCCTACGTGGGGAGCACCCTGCATGGCACCGCACTTCTTGCGTGCATCAGCACTGCGCATGGGCCAGCTCCACACGAGTCAAGGAGGCCCGGGGTTTGAACCAGGAACCTCCCATGTGGTAGGCGGACGCCCTAACCAATGGGCCAAGTCCACTTCCCTTAATATAGGTCTTAAGTTCTATTTCTGTGATGGAATCCTGACTGATTTTTGTAACAAGCATATGTGCAAGTGACATTGGAAATGGATGATGGGTAATGACTGGGTGAATTTGAGGCCTCTGATAAAAAGTCTAGATGTCCTCAATCAGGATGTTGGTAGAAATACAGATATTGAAGCTGCTTCTGTTGAGGGCTCAGAGGAAAGGATGTACTGTTAATTTAAATGGTAAGATGAAAATTCTTCTATATAGAGGGAGAAAATTGCTGGATTTTGTCTGAGTTTTTTGTGTGAAAAGAAGAACTTGAGATGAAGCAGAACTTGTACACTTAGACTGGGAGATTTCCAAGCAAAGTGTTCACGTCATGTCCCAGGTCCTTCTTGCTATGTATGTAATCTATAGGAGGAAAGGTAAAATGGTAAAGTGAAAAACCACTGTTAAGTAAAAAGGAACTAGGGGCAAAGAATTATTGGATAATACTCCATCTGTCTAGATTGCAAAAGAAGCTAACATTAAGATATTAACTGTAAAGAAAAGAAAGAACTAGAGATAAGGTAAAGAGCAACTTGAGAACTTTTGCTAGTGTAAAGGACTTTATACATGTGCATATGGATCACATCAAACAAGAAGCAGAAATGAGGAACAAAGATATCCAAGATATCCAAGAATATCCAAGATAGGTCTCTGGGGGACCCTCTTTTTTAATATGCGACTTGCACAGAGGACACAAGCAAATTTAATACCTGATACCCCCCTTACATCAGTACTAAATTTGCAATAATATTTCACTTTCTTAACACCAAATAAAATGATGCATAATTCACTGTAGTTATATTATTTAAACTGCCATCATATAAACATACAGAGAATAGTTGCTAAATGGACATTTTTATTGACTTTAAAGAAGAATATCTGTAGCTACCCAAATGGATTTCAACCCATCTTTTTAATCAAATTTTAGATTGAATTGATCCTAACTTGTCTTCCTTCATAGACTTCCTGCAAGCTTCCATGTAGCTATGACAGGAAAACACATTCCAAATTCTGGATTTTTATACTGCTCTCTAACAACGTCTCTCTGAGACAAGCAATGAGATACCACTGAAAAGTTCCTGTTAAATGAACAGACAACATTAAGACAATAGTTATTACAGTATATGAAATTTTTTTCAAAATATGCACATTTTTAAAAGAAAATAGGTAGAAATATATTTAAGGATATTATATGGAATTGGAAATATTCCAAAGTTTCCTTTTATTTGATCCTAATGTGTTTGTGTCTTGTAGTGCACCATGTCCCTCTAATAAAATCCACTTGTAACCAAACTTTTCTAATTTAGGTGAAAGTTCTGTTAGATGTCTTCAGGACATCTAATGATATTTAGTCTTCCAATGAATGAGCATGGAATGTTTTTCCAGTTATTTAGGCCTTTTTAAAATTTCTTTTAACATTGAGTTGCAGTTTTCTGAATACTAGTGCTTTACATCATTGCTTAAGTTTACTCCTGTCTATTTGAGTGTTATCTGCCATATTTTATTTTTACCACTCTTTTGATATTTGGTACTTTTATTGATATAATCTTCATTTCTAGACTCTCTTCCAAGCCTCTCTCTCCTGTCTTTTCATGCTCTAGGACACCCATTAGTATTTCCTGAAAATCTGGTCTCTTCTTTAGAAATTGTCCCAGTTTCTGTTTATCACTGATATTCTAAACTCACCCTAATTTTTGAAATATAATCTTGCCAAATATAAGACCCTTGAATGGAAGTTTTTCTCTTGTAGTATCATAAATACATCATACCACTGTCTTCTTGCTCCCATGGTTTCTTGTGAGAATTTAGCACTCTATCATATTGGGTATCCTTATTTTTTATGCATTGCTTTTATCTTATTATTAGAATTCTTGCTGAATCTTTGGCCTTGGACATCTTGGTCAGTGTGTGTCTTGAAGTTGGTCTATTTGAAATATTTTGAATGGAAGTACATTGGGCTACTTAGACATGGATATCAATGCCCATTAATAGGGTTGGAAAATTTTTTAATATTATTTCTTCAAATATTCCTTCTTCCCCTTTTCCCTTCTCCTCTCCTTCTGGGACATCCATGACATGTATGTTTGCATGATTTTTCATGTCATTAGTTCCCTGAGACCCTGTTCAATTTTTTCCATTCTTTTCTTTATCTGTTCTTTTATTGCTCACTTTAAGAAGCCATTTTTTTAAGCTCACCAATCCCTTCTTCTGTCTCCTCAAATCTGCAATTTATGATTCTAATATTTTTTAATTTGACTTATTGCACCATTCATTCCCAAAAGATCTGCTTTATTGTATATGATTTCAAATTTTAATTTATGATCATCCATGTCTTCTTAATATCCATAATCTCTTTAGCCATCCCATTGAATTTATTAAGGAGATTTGTTTGAACATCAGTGATTATTTGCATCAACTCCTTTATATCATCTGGAGACTTAACTTGTTTCTTTAACTGGGCCATATCTTTCTGTTTTTTGATGTGGATTATAATTTTTTGTTGGTGTCTTGGCATCTGGCTTACTACAGTATTTATTCTGGGTGTAGTTTTTCTCTTTAGTTTAGGGCTTCCTGCCCTTTCTCCCTTGCTGGTTGTATAGTAGGAGCCAAAGATGTAGTTGATGTTATAAGATATGGAGACTGAAGCTGCCCTCATTGCCCCAAATACCAATACAGCTTTTCCCAACTTACTCCTTTGCCAGGGGTAGAGACAAAGTCACAGCTTTGTGGAATAATACAAGTTGTGTTGGCCTAGACTGTAGTTGCCCAGAGGGACCAATGAAGCTTCACACCCCTTTCTCCCTTACCTTGGGTTGGGGTGGGGATGCAGGTGTGGGCAACAATCTATGCAGTTTGGGTCCAAAATTGACCACAGTTTCCCTGGTAGACTTCTGATTATTCAGTCTTTGCCAGTCTAATGTAACTGTGGTTACCTGGATAGACTTGTGCAGGGCCCACCAACATCCTCCCTGCAAGAGGTGGGGCTGAAGTCTGGGGTAAGGCTGCAGGGTGATCTGGGTGAAATAACCTGGTTCCTAAACTAACTGTATATTTTGTTCAGCCTGGTTTCCCCTCATGCTGGGGACAGGGTCAAATTGGAGGGTAACAGCCTCTTTCAGACTTCAACAGTTTCAAACTTTAGATGTTCTTAGGATTATACTTTAGCCAGCCAAACTTCCTAATCAGTAGCTGAAAGCAGTGGCCAAACATCTCCTCCTCCCCTCTTTTTGGGAATGGAGCTTCCAATTCTAGCCACAAAATTGCTCCTGGGTGACTTGCATTGCCAACTTTGCATGACCAAATGCCTCTGACACTTGGCCAGTAATTTCCTAGACAGGCTGCCACAGGTCCCCCAGCTTCCTCCCTGCTGGATGTGGCACTGGGCCCTAGGCTAGAACTGCAATATGGCCTGGATGGAAAGAATCCAGTCCCCACCAGCACTGTGATTTTCAGTCCTCCCTGTTTCCCCTCATTACAGGTACAGAGTTAAGATGGCAGCTACCGGCTTCTTTCTCACTTAGACAATTTCAAACTTTAGCTGTTCTTAGTGTTATGCTTTTACTCACTGACTTTACTCATCAGTAGCTGAAGTTAGTGCCCAACTCTCTCTTCCTCCTCCATATTTTGGAAGTGGAGCTTTCAATTTCAGCCACGGAACAGCTCCCGTGGCAGCTTATGCCTCTATAGGAGTATGGGCACCAGCCTCGTGGCTGGGAATGCTCTACTTATGAATTTTGTCTGCAGATGGGCAACCTCCTCCTTTCATTCCTTCAAGTATGTTGCAGGATGCACTTCTGGTCTCCTGGAGCCCCCAGGCTGGTGCATCAGCTAGCTCAAGAGCTCTGGGTGTGTACTAACTGCGCTGTAGCTGGAGCTTATTCTAGACACTCCTTACTGTGCCCCATCATGTTGTTCTCTCAGGTAATGCACATTGTCAAAAAAATATATGTAGAAATATATATGAGGATATTGTGAGGAATTGGAAATATTGCAAAGTTGCCATTTATTTGATCCTAATGCACTTTCTTCTTGTACAGCACCATGGCCCTCTAATAGAATCCAGTTGTAACCAAACTTTTCTAGTTTAGGAGAAAGGCCTGTTAGAGTTCCTCAGGATTTATGAAATTTCAGACTCCATATCCATAATCCCTCCACACATTATTGATTTGTGTTCTCCTAAACCAGAATATTTTTGAGAATGTTTTATTATCAAAAATACTGTCTGTTGAGGTGAAAGAGACAATAAGAGGACAAAATTAAAGAAGGCTGTGGAATTACAAAATTCTACATACTGATAAAATTATGAACTTCAAAAAAACCTTTTAAGAAAAACAAAGTTTGATACCTTACTTTGCCAGGCTACTATCATAGGTACTACAGAATACACTTACACAAGAACAACAACTAGTTAATCTCCAAGACTAAACAAAGAAGCTAAGGAACTGTTTAAACCCATCAAGATAAAATGATGACCAGACAGCAACAAAAAACTACAAACCAAACCAATAATCAGGAAAACATGGCTGAATCCAATGAACAAACTAAAAACCAGGAAGGGGAGCAGAACATCAGACAAGTAATTAAAGATCTCAAAACATATATTAGAGACCAACTTAATGAAGTAAAGGAAAAGATTAACCATATGAAGAAAACACTTGGAGAGGGATGGTTTGAACACTGGGAATTTATAGGTCCACTGTTTTGAGGTTAGGAAAAATCCACTACTGAGAAAGCAGCAAGGCATTGCTTTCTCCCTAAACTCTACAACATACCCATGCTGGCTACCAGAGATCCTTGAGGTTCCTTGCCTACTATCCCTGCCTTGCCTTCATAGCAATGTCCTCTTCTTTCTCTTTTGGTTTCTGTTGACTTCCATCTTGTGCTTCCTCCAATTAGCTTCTATATCTTTGAATGAATTTCTCATGCTTATAACAGAATCCATTGGTTTGGATTTTAGGGCCCCCTTCCAATCATGTCAGCCACACCTTAACTCAAATAACATATTCGATGTCCTACCTACAATATGCCCACACAGACAGGAATACTGACAATGATTAAGAACACGTATGTAACTCAATCTACACCTGATAAGACAGAGGTCAGCTTTGCAGGGAGAGTTATAACAAACAGGGTCTCAGAGGCCAGAGACCTGGGCACAGAAGCCAAAGTCAGAGGTCCAGGGGGCAGAGACGTGTCACCAAGGACAATCCATAGGTCATAGAGATGACCCCAGGCAGTGAACCTAACAGAACTTGAGAATTTCAAAATTGCTTGGGAGCTGTGCTTCCTTTCTTCCTTTCATCCTCTCCCTTTTAGAATTAGGATGTCTGCAATATTTATACTATGCCTGCCCCACCAGGGTATTTTGTAATCAGTGTAATTCTTTTCTTGTTACTGGTCTACAGATAGAAATTAATTTACCCCAGATTGGATCCTACTGAGAATGTAATACATACCTAATTTACCTAATTATATGATTTAGATGGTGACTTGTGACTGTTCAGGAGATGATATTTAGATGAGTTTTGGGAAGTGAGTTGAAGCTATAATTTGTTTGGATATTTGGACATGTTGGGATGAGGACAAGGTATTTTGCATATGAGATAAATGTGCATCATTGAGGTTGAAGGAAACACACTATACACTGAATACCAGCCTGAAAATACCTTGTCTTAAATCCTGGTGCCCATGCATGCTACCTCATATGAAACATTCGCCGTACTCTGTTTAACTTGAAATGGTGAGATTACCCTTGGATTTCAGATTAGGCAAAAATACAATCACATGTATTCCTATAAAAGGGATAGAGGATAATTTGGCAGACAAACATAAAAATGCAAGAGAGAAAAGAGCATAGAGTAATTTAAAGATGCTGGACTTGATAGCTGGAATAATGAAGTCTCAAAACAAAAATTTCCGGCAGCCTCCACGGGCTGGTAGAGTCATGGAATACATGCTCCTAAAGAGCTTCCAGAAGTGTGATCTTACAGAATCCTTGACTGAAGCCTTGACATACTGATTTTAATTCTCTGGCTTCCAAAAGTGTGAGTGATTTGAATCCTGTTATTGTGAGTTATCAAGGTTTTTTTTCCAATTTTTTAAAGCAGCCACAGAAAAATAATTAAATCATAAATAATTGATAAATAATTGAGGGATTTTTAAGAGATATGAAAAGTCTATCAATCATTGGAAACAATTATTTTATATGTATCAGTTTTGGCTCATAACCTGTTATGTGTTTTGAGTGTGTTGACTCATTTTGCCTCAAGACATCCTCACAAAACAGGGACAATTAGAATGTACACTTTATATCTGAGAAAACCTTGACACTGGGAGGTTAAGTAATTTACTAGAGGACACATGGACAGAAACTGTTAAAGATGTACAAAATTTGCACATATCCTAAGTAGGGTTAGAAAATTGTGGAATGGCCTTTAACAGGAAGGAAAAGACAGAACCAGATAATGTTCAACCTTTTTAAATTTTCTCTTATTTTCAAAATAAAATGGAGGCATTGATATAGGCCTGTAAAATACAATCTGGGGATGTTGAGCAGAAGGGCTTGCCCCAAGAGGGTCCAGTAGATAAGGAGGGAGAGTGACAGACAAGACCTCCAGAGGAGATTCTGAACCTGTGTGGCCAGGATTATACCTTTATGTCATGTGTGGAGAACAATAGCAGGGACCAGGGGAAGTGAAGGAGAAGTGGAAGGAGTCAAAAGAGGAAAGTTTAAATAAAGGAGTTACAGGGAAGAGGTAGTTGATCCATCAGGGTATAAAATACTCTGAAATGAGCTTTCATTTCATCTTTTGGAGCATGAAAATAGCCATCAGAAGAATCTAGAATTAGTCTGCCATGGGGTAAAAGACATGTGGTGCAGTCAACAAAAAGTCAGGCTGATGGCCAGCTAAGGGACATGTGAAGGAGATCAAAGATGATTGAGCCTAGAACACACAGACCTCAGGGGCCCTGCCAGATAACTACACACCAAGAG